>NC_092227.1:89474860-89509860 GCF_036320965.1 Panulirus ornatus
CTGGCATAGGCTTGCTCAACTTCCTTCCTTTGGTTATATGTGTCTCTCTATCCCCCGGTGGTATTCCTCAAGGTTCAGTCCTCTCGCCATGATGTTATTCTGTCTGTTCCACAAATATTAGCTTGGCCACTGTTCTCGTAAGCTGTCTGTCTGTCTGTCTGTGTGGGGCTCCACCTCAGGGACTGAACCCGAGGAATGTGTGTTGCTGCTGCTTCACTGTGTGTTGACCAGCTACTCGAGGATCAACCGTTATGATGCCTCTCTTCTCCCTGGAACACCTGAGCCATGGAATTCTCTTCCTCCTTCCGCGTCTTTCTTCCTCTAACCTTTCTACATTAGAGTCAGGTCTACAGACACCTGTGGAGCCCTGAATCATGGCCACTTGTTTTTTTTTATCCTACTCTTCTTCCGTCTCGCTCCAGGTGGACTTTGATTTGGCCGTGCCAGGTTGGTTACCGTGAAGGATCGTGTGTGTGTCCAGCCCCACCTTAATCATAACCTGTGTTGTCATGTTATAGTTAACGTTACAACCCCCAGCTATGACCGTGATACCTCATCCGTGTGTTACCAGCCGAAACACTTTCTGAATTCAGTAAACCTGTTATTATTATTATTATTATTATTATTATTATTATTATTATTATTATTATAACACACACACACACACACACACACACACACACACACACACACACACACACACACACGCTAGCCTTTCTGTACGTAAATGTCATGAAATCTGTGCATGACTTGTCATCCAGCCGTCTGTGGACCAACCTCTGTCCGTCTGTCCATCGTCGGTGTGGCCTGGTGTTCGTGCGTGCGTGTGCTGGCGTCCGTGGCCGTGCGGGTGGCGTGACCCCCTGCACCCCCCTGCACTGCGTGCGTGCGTGCGTGCGTTTAGCGAGTGGTATAAGGGGCGGGAGGATGGCTGCTGCCATATTGATTGTCGAGCTGCTGGCCAGAGCGGACCACTGTGCGGCGCCAACCGCGAAAATCTGGACAGAATTCGTGAATTTCGTTTGGGTTTGTCTTGTAACCGGGGTGCACGGGTTGTAAAGTGGCCGTGGATGGAGCAGGATCATTACCTGGAACATTACCAGTCTTAATTAGTGGAGCCACTGGCTTATTTGTGATAATTATGATCCTTGGAAAGGCAGAACGCGCTCGTGTACCGATGATGAAGGCGTATTTGTCATCCACGACCCTGTAAACCTTCCTCCACCGGTTCACACAGACATATCTATTACGTTTGACACAACTGTATATATGTAGAAAATCTCTTGTGTGATTTTGAGTGAAAAGAGTGTAAGAAAAATACTGCAGACGCCCCCTTAACGCGGGCTGGGGTCTGTCCGATCCGTTTTCTGTGGACGCATCCTGCTGGACATTGTGGTGCATTGTTTATGTCCGCCTCCACGCTGACAAAGACAATTGCAAAGTAAAACACGGATATTATACGGTGTTTACCATCAGTTTAGCACTAACTACCGCTCATACGCACTCTAGAACCCATGAATCAGTCACTGTGAAGTTCTAAATGGGTGTTGAGAGATGTTATGTTAGAGCGTGATGTGAACGAAACTATGTGGTACAAGCCAAAACATGGGCAGGTTGACCGCGCATTGTGCACACCACACCAGATGCTACTGACCAGCCACATCACACCACCTTACATTTATAAAACGCCACTTGTGTTTTGAATAAGGACACTGGGTGGGAGGGGGCCCCACTGTGATGGTGTGAGTGGGTTGGCACATGCTTGGCCCGACCCTCCTGTGTTATGAGACTCTATTGCTGACGTGTTTGGTAATGCACACTCCAGGGCTCGCCGAATGCAGGCCTTCTTGCCTTCCTCTACCTCTCCTGCTTCTCTTGCTGGTACTACGACATCCATAATAACATTCTCGTAATGTTTACTCTTATACTAGTGATGTCTGGAAGCCTTGCTTCACTTCTGTCTCTGTCATGTTACCGTGTAGATATTGTTGTGTTGAGATAGTGAGTCATGATGAGAATAGTGAACGTCATGTTGAGGATAGTGAGTGTGTGATCATGTTAAGGATAGTGTGCGGTCATGATGAGGATAGTGAACGTTATGTTGAGGATAGTGAGTGTGTGATCATGTTAAGGATAGTGTGCGGTCATGATGAGGATAGTGAACGTTATGTTGAGGATAGTGAGTGTGTGATCATGTTAAGGATAGTGTGCGGTCATGATGAGGATAGTGAACGTTATGTTGAGGATAGTGAGTGTGTGATCATGTTAAGGATAGTGTGCGGTCATGATGAGGATAGTGAACGTTATGTTGAGGATAGTGAGTGTGTGATCATGTTAAGGATAGTGTGCGGTCATGATGAGGATAGTGAACGTTATGTTGAGGATAGTGAGTGTGTGATCATGTTAAGGATAGTGTGCGGTCATGATGAGGATAGTGAACGTTATGTTGAGGATAGTGAGTGTGTGATCATGTTAAGGATAGTGTGCGGTCATGATGAGGATAGTGAACGTTATGTTGAGGATAGTGAGTGTGTGATCATGTTAAGGATAGTGTGCGGTCATGATGAGGATAGTGAACGTTATGTTGAGGATAGTGAGTGTGTGATCATGTTAAGGATAGTGTGCGGTCATGATGAGGATAGTGAACGTTATGTTGAGGATAGTGAGTGTGTGATCATGTTAAGGATAGTGTGCGGTCATGATGAGGATAGTGAACGTTATGTTGAGGATAGTGAGTGTGTGATCATGTTAAGGATAGTGTGCGGTCATGATGAGGATAGTGAACGTTATGTTGAGGATAGTGAGTGTGTGATCATGTTAAGGATAGTGTGCGGTCATGATGAGGATAGTGAACGTTATGTTGAGGATAGTGAGTGTGTGATCATGTTAAGGATAGTGTGCGGTCATGATGAGGATAGTGAACGTTATGTTGAGGATAGTGAGTGTGTGATCATGTTAAGGATAGTGTGCGGTCATGATGAGGATAGTGAACGTTATGTTGAGGATAGTGAGTGTGTGATCATGTTAAGGATAGTGTGCGGTCATGATGAGGATAGTGAACGTTATGTTGAGGATAGTGAGTGTGTGATCATGTTAAGGATAGTGTGCGGTCATGATGAGGATAGTGAACGTTATGTTGAGGATAGTGAGTGTGTGATCATGTTAAGGATAGTGTGCGGTCATGATGAGGATAGTGAACGTTATGTTGAGGATAGTGAGTGTGTGATCATGTTAAGGATAGTGTGCGGTCATGATGAGGATAGTGAACGTTATGTTGAGGATAGTGAGTGTGTGATCATGTTAAGGATAGTGTGCGGTCATGATGAGGATAGTGAACGTTATGTTGAGGATAGTGAGTGTGTGATCATGTTAAGGATAGTGTGCGGTCATGATGAGGATAGTGAACGTTATGTTGAGGATAGTGAGTGTGTGATCATGTTAAGGATAGTGTGCGGTCATGATGAGGATAGTGAACGTTATGTTGAGGATAGTGAGTGTGTGATCATGTTAAGGATAGTGTGCGGTCATGATGAGGATAGTGAACGTTATGTTGAGGATAGTGAGTGTGTGATCATGTTAAGGATAGTGTGCGGTCATGATGAGGATAGTGAACGTTATGTTGAGGATAGTGAGTGTGTGATCATGTTAAGGATAGTGTGCGGTCATGATGAGGATAGTGAACGTTATGTTGAGGATAGTGAGTGTGTGATCATGTTAAGGATAGTGTGCGGTCATGATGAGGATAGTGAACGTTATGTTGAGGATAGTGAGTGTGTGATCATGTTAAGGATAGTGTGCGGTCATGATGAGGATAGTGAACGTTATGTTGAGGATAGTGAGTGTGTGATCATGTTAAGGATAGTGTGCGGTCATGATGAGGATAGTGAACGTTATGTTGAGGATAGTGAGTGTGTGATCATGTTAAGGATAGTGTGCGGTCATGATGAGGATAGTGAACGTTATGTTGAGGATAGTGAGTGTGTGATCATGTTAAGGATAGTGTGCGGTCATGATGAGGATAGTGAACGTTATGTTGAGGATAGTGAGTGTGTGATCATGTTAAGGATAGTGTGCGGTCATGATGAGGATAGTGAACGTTATGTTGAGGATAGTGAGTGTGTGATCATGTTAAGGATAGTGTGCGGTCATGATGAGGATAGTGAACGTTATGTTGAGGATAGTGAGTGTGTGATCATGTTAAGGATAGTGTGCGGTCATGATGAGGATAGTGAACGTTATGTTGAGGATAGTGAGTGTGTGATCATGTTAAGGATAGTGTGCGGTCATGATGAGGATAGTGAACGTTATGTTGAGGATAGTGAGTGTGTGATCATGTTAAGGATAGTGTGCGGTCATGATGAGGATAGTGAACGTTATGTTGAGGATAGTGAGTGTGTGATCATGTTAAGGATAGTGTGCGGTCATGATGAGGATAGTGAACGTTATGTTGAGGATAGTGAGTGTGTGATCATGTTAAGGATAGTGTGCGGTCATGATGAGGATAGTGAACGTTATGTTGAGGATAGTGAGTGTGTGATCATGTTAAGGATAGTGTGCGGTCATGATGAGGATAGTGAACGTTATGTTGAGGATAGTGAGTGTGTGATCATGTTAAGGATAGTGTGCGGTCATGATGAGGATAGTGAACGTTATGTTGAGGATAGTGAGTGTGTGATCATGTTAAGGATAGTGTGCGGTCATGATGAGGATAGTGAACGTTATGTTGAGGATAGTGAGTGTGTGATCATGTTAAGGATAGTGTGCGGTCATGATGAGGATAGTGAACGTTATGTTGAGGATAGTGAGTGTGTGATCATGTTAAGGATAGTGTGCGGTCATGATGAGGATAGTGAACGTTATGTTGAGGATAGTGAGTGTGTGATCATGTTAAGGATAGTGTGCGGTCATGATGAGGATAGTGAACGTTATGTTGAGGATAGTGAGTGTGTGATCATGTTAAGGATAGTGTGCGGTCATGATGAGGATAGTGAACGTTATGTTGAGGATAGTGAGTGTGTGATCATGTTAAGGATAGTGTGCGGTCATGATGAGGATAGTGAACGTTATGTTGAGGATAGTGAGTGTGTGATCATGTTAAGGATAGTGTGCGGTCATGATGAGGATAGTTTATGTTGGTGAGGATAGTTATGTTGGTGAAGGCAGGTTATGTTGGTGAGGATAGTTATGTTGGTGAAGGCAGGTTATGTTGGTGAGGATAGGCATGTTGGTGAAGGCAGGTTATGTTGGTGAGGATAGTTATGTTGGTGAGGATAGGCATGTTGGTGAGGGCAGCTGTGGTAGTGAGGGCAGGTGTGGTAGTGAGGGCAGGTGTGGTAGTGAGGGCTGGTATGGTGGTGAGGGCAGGTTATGGTAGTGAGGGCAAGGTATGGTAGTGAGGCTGGTATGGTAGTGAGGCTGGTATGGTGGTGAGGGCAGGTATGGTAGTGAGGGCAGGTGTGGTAGTGAGGGCAGGTGTGGTAGTGAGGGCAGGTGTGGTTAGTGAGGGCAGGTGTGTAGTGAGGGCAGGTGTTGGTAGTGAGGGCAGGTGTGGTAGTGAGGGCAGGTGTGGTAGTGAGGGCAGGTGTGGTAGTGAGGGCAGGTGTGGTAGTGAGGGCAGGTGTGGTAGTGAGGGCAGGTGTGGTAGTGAGGGCAGGTGTGGTAGTGAGGGCAGGTGTGGTAGTGAGGGCAGGTGTGGTAGTGAGGGCAGGTGTGGTAGTAAGGGCAGGTGTGGTAGTGAGGGCAGGTATGGTAGTGAGGGCAGGTATGGTAGTGAGGGCTGGTATGGTGGTGAGGGCAGGTATGGTAGTGAGGGCAGGTATGGTAGTGAGGGCAGGTATGGTAGTGAGGGCAGGTATGGTAGTGAGGGCTGGTATGGTGGTGAGGGCAGGTATGGTAGTGAGGGCAGGTATGGTAGTGAGGGCTGGTATGGTAGTGAGGGCAGGTATGGTAGTGAGGGCTGGTATGGTAGTGAGGGCAGGTATGGTAGTGAGGGCAGGTATGGTAGTGAGGGCAGGTATGGTAGTGAGGGCAGGTATGGTAGTGAGGGCAGGTATGGTAGTGAGGGCAGGTATGGTAGTGAGGGCTGGTATGGTAGTGAGGGCAGGTATGGTAGGTGAGGGCAGGTATGGTAGTGAGGGCTGGTATGGTAGTGAGGGCAGGTATGGTAGTGAGGGCAGGTATAGTAGTGAGGGCAGGTGTGGTAGTGAGGGCAGGTATGGTAGTGAGGGCAGGTATGGTAGTGAGGGCAAGAGTAATCCTGGTCTTCTGGTCTATATTTGAGACGGTGCAGAGGAGCGTGATGCATGGCAGTAGTCCAAGCCTGTAAGATCCCTGGCTCTCATTGCCTCTCACTCCATCCCTGGCTCTCACTGCCTCACTCTCCCATCCCTGGCTCTCACTTGCCTCACTCCCTCACTCTCCTCCTCCTGCCCCTCACACCTGTGCCTGATTCACCTTAGCCTCTCATGACCCCGCAACTCTACACTGGTCGGAACACTGTACTGTTATACCCTCAAACACGCACACACACACACACACACACACACACACACACACACACACACACACACACACACACACACACACACACACACACCAGGATATCACTGATTTTGGGTTGCTTCCTGACGAATCGCTAATTAATATATCTAATGAATATTTATCTTTAAAGATAACTCTCTCTCTCTCTCTCTCTCTCTCTCTCTCTCTCTCTCTCTCTCTCTCTCTCTCTCTCTCTCTCTCTCTCTTGGAAAGGATCACAATTTTGCGGGTGATCAAGATATTCCTATGAGTCCACGGGGAAAATGAAACACGATAAGTTCCCGAGTGCACTTTCGTATAATGATCACATCATCAGGAGAGACACAAGAGAGAAATATAACAGTCAGTCGATAAACAACGAAGAGACGTAGCTAGGACGTCATTTGGTAAACACGTGATTGTCCAAGACAATGATACGCTTGTCCTGGACAATCACATGTTTACCAAATGGCGTCCTAGCTACGTTTCTTTGTTGTATATCAGCTGACTTATATATCTTTCGTGTATCTCCCCTGATGTGATTATTACACGAAAGTGCACTTGGGAACTTATCGTTTCATTTTCTCCGTGGACTCATAGGAATATATATATATATATATATATATATATATATATTAATTTCTTTTTTTAATTTTCCAAAAGAAGGAACAGAGAAGGGGGCCAGGTGAGGATTTCCCTCAAAGGCCCAGTTCTCTGTTCTTAACGCTACCTCGCTAATGCGGGAAATGGCAAATAGTTTGAAAGAAAGATATATATATATATATATATATATATATATATATATATATATATATATATATATATATATATATGAATTATATGGGAGGGTATTGATTGAGAGGGTGAAGGCATGTACAGAGCATCAGATTGGGGAAGAGCAGTGTGGTTTCAGAAGTGGTAGAGGATGTGTGGATCAGGTGTTTGCTTTGAAGAATGTATGTGAGAAATACTTAGAAAAGCAAATGGATTTGTATGTAGCATTTATGGATCTGGAGAAGGCATATGATAGAGTTGATAGAGATGCTCTGTGGAAGGTATTAAGAATATATGGTGTGGGAGGCAAGTTGTTAGAAGCAGTGAAAAGTTTTTATCGGCATGTGTACGTGTAGGAAGAGAGGAAAGTGATTGGTTCTCAGTGAATGTAGGTTTGCGGCAGGGGTGTGTGATGTCTCCATGGTTGTTTAATTTGTTTATGGATGGGGTTGTTAGGGAGGTGAATGCAAGAATTTTGGAAAGAGGGGCAAGTATGAAGTCTGTTGTGGATGAGAGAGCTTGGGAAGTGAGTCAGTTGTTGTTCGCTGATGATACAGCGCTGGTGGCTGATTCATGTGAGAAACTGCAGAAGCTGGTGACTGAGTTTGGTAAAGTGTGTGAAAGAAGAAAGTTAAGAGTAAATGTGAATAAGAGCAAGGTTATTAGGTACAGTAGGGTTGAGGGTCAAGTCAGTTGGGAGGTAAGTTTGATTGGAGAAAAACTGGAGGAAGTAAAGTGTTTTAGATATCTGGGAGTGGATCTGGCAGCGGATGGAACCATGGAAGCGGAAGTGGATCATAGGGTGGGGGAGGGGGTGAAAATCATGGGAGCCTTGAAGAATGTGCGGAAGTCGAGAACATTATCTCGGAAAGCAAAAATGGGTATGTTTGAAGGAATAGTGGTTCCAACAATTTTGTATGGTTGCGAGGCGTGGGCTGTGGATAGAGTTGTGCGCAGGAGGGTGGATGTGCTGGAAATGAGATGTTTGAGGACAATCAGGCCCCGATCACCCAAAATCTTTTTCACTCCATCTTTCCACCTCCAGTTTGGTCTCCCACTCCTCCTCCTTCCCTCCACCTCTGACACATATATCCTCTTGGTCAATCTTTCCCCACTCATTCTCTCCATGTGACCAAACCATTTCAAAACACCCTCTTCTGCTCTCTCAACCACACTCTTTTATTTCCGCACATCTCTCTCACCCTTACATTACTTACTCGATCAAACCACCTCACACCACATATTATTATTGTTATTATTATTATTATTATTATTATTATTATTATTATTATTATTATTATTATTGTTATTGTTATTATTATAGTGTTTCTTATAATAATAATAATAATAATAATAATAATAATAATAATAATGATAATAATAATAATAATAATGATAATAGTAATAATGATAATAAAAATAATAATAACCAATAATAATGATAACAGCTATAATGAAAATGAAAATAATGATGATATTCACTAATAATTAAGAGGTTACATTTCCGGAGACAATGAATGTACGTAGAGAATGTTTACACAAGTTATGGGGACATGAATGGAGGGGAGTGGATTTGTACCACCGGGGATGACTGCGATATGTTTGTGGAGCTGAACTGTAACCCAGGGACGAGGGATTGCTGGTGGGAGGAGGTGACGGTGGTGGAATTGGTATACTACCTTCTTATACTGTGGCATGAATTTCTAAAATACCTGGGCGAGGGTGTGTAGATATCCTTCTGTTTTGTTGGTTATCTCCTTCTTGCTCTGCTGGGTATTTCTATCAAGACTCTTAGTTGGTTAATTTGTGTTTATGGGTCTTCTTTTGACTTTTGAGAGATGATATATATATATATCCGCCAATCCTCAGGCACCTCACCATGAGTCATACATACATTAAATAACCTTACCAACCAGTCAATAATACAGTCCCCCCTTTTTTAATAAATTCCACTGCAATACCATCCAAACCTGCTGCCTTGCCAGCTTTCATCTTCCGCAAAGCTTTTACTACTTCTTCTCTGTTTACCAAATCATTTTCCCTAACCCTCTCACTTTGCACACCACCTCGACCAAAACACCCTATATCTGCCACTCTATCATCAAACACATTCAACAAACCTTCAAAATACTCACTCCATCTCCTTCTCACATCACCACTACTTGTTATCACCTCCCCATTTGCGCCCTTCACTGAAGTTCCCATTTGCTCCATTGTCTTACGCACTTTATTTACCTCCTTCCAGAACATCTTTTTATTCTCCCTAAAATTTAATGATACTCTCTCTCTCACCCCAACTCTCATTTGCCCTCTTTTTCACCTCTTGCACCTTTCTCTTGACCTCCTGTCTCTTTCTTTTATACATCTCCCACTCAATTGCATTTTTTCCCTGCAAAAATCGTCCAAATGCCTCTCTCTTCTCTTTCACTAATAATGTTACTTCTTCGTCCCACCACTCACTACCCTTTCTAATCAACCCACCTCCCACTCTTCTCATGCCACAAGCATCTTTTGCGCAATCCATCACTGATTCCCTAAATACATCCCATTCCTCCCCCACTCCCCTTACTTCCATTGTTCTCACCTTTTTCCATTCTGTACTCAGTCTCTCCTGGTACTTCCTCACACAAGTCTCCTTCCCAAGCTCACTTACTCTCACCACCCTCTTCACCCCAACATTCACTCTTCTTTTCTGAAAACCCATACAAATCTTCACCTTAGCCTCCACAAGATAATGATCAGACATCCCTACAGTTGCACCTCTCAGCACATTAACATCCAAAAGTCTCTCTTTCGCGCGCCTGTCAATTAACATAGTGCCATTGTACAAAGGCAAAGGGGATAAGAGTGAGTGCTCAAATTACAGAGGTATAAGTTTGTTGAGTATTCCTGGTAAATTATATGAGAGGGTATTGATTGAGAGGGTGAAGGCACGTACAGAGCATCAGATTGGGGAAGAGCAGTGTGGTTTCAGAAGTGGTAGAGGATGTGTGGATCAGGTGTTTGCTCTGAAGAATGTATGTGAGAAATACTTAGAAAAGCAAATGGATTTGTATGTAGCATTTATGGATCTGGAGAAGGCATATGATAGAGTTGATAGAGATGCTCTGTGGAAGGTATTAAGAATATATGGTGTGGGAGGCAAGTTGTTAGAAGCAGTGAAAAGTTTTTATCGAGGATGTAAGGCATGTGTACGTGTAGGAAGAGAGGAAAGTGATTGGTTCTCAGTGAATGTAGGTTTGCGGCAGGGGTGTGTGATGTCTCCATGGTTGTTTAATTTGTTTATGGATGAGGTTGTTAGGGAGGTGAATGCAAGAGTTTTGGAAAGAGGGGCAAGTATGAAGTCTGTTGTGGATGAGAGAGCTTGGGAAGTGAGTCAGTTGTTGTTCGCTGATGATACAGCGCTGGTGGTTGATTCGGATGAGAAACTGCAGAAGCTGGTGACTGAGTTTGGTAAAGTGTGTGAAAGAAGAAAGTTAAGAGTAAATGCAAGGTAATTAGGTACAGTAGGGTTGAGGGTCAAGTCAATTGGGAGGTGAGTTTGAATGGAGAAAAACTGGAGGAAGTGAAGTGTTTTAGATATCTGGGAGTGGATCTGGCAGCGGATGGAACCATGGAAGCGGAAGTGGATCATAGGGTGGGGGAGGGGGCGAAAATCCTGGGGGCCTTGAAGAATGTGTGGAAGTCGAGAACATTATCTCGGAAAGCAAAAATGGGTATGTTTGAAGGAATAGTGGTTCCAACAATGTTGTATGGTTGCGAGGCGTGGGCTATGGATAGAGTTGTGCGCAGGAGGATGGATGTGCTGGAAATGAGATGTTTGAGGACAATGTGTGGTGTGAGGTGGTTTGATCGAGTGAGTAACGTAAGGGTAAGAGAGATGTGTGGAAATAAAAAGAGCGTGGTTGAGAGAGCAGAAGAGGGTGTTTTGAAGTGGTTTGGGCACATGGAGAGGATGAGTGAGGAAAGATTGACCAAGAGGATATATGTGTCGGAGGTGGAGGGAACAAGGAGAAGAGGGAGACCAAATTGGAGGTGGAAAGATGGAGTGAAAAAGATTTTGTGTGATCGGGGCCTGAACATGCAGGAGGGTGAAAGGAGGGCAAGGAATAGAGTGAATTGGAGCGATGTGGTATACCGGGGTTGACGTGCTGTCAGTGGATTGAATCAAGGCATGTGAAGCGTCTGGGGTAAGCTATGGAAAGCTGTGTAGGTATGTATATTTGCGTGTGTGGACGTATGTATATACATGTGTATGGGGGGGGGTTGGGCCATTTCTTTCGTCTGTTTCCTTGCGCTACCTCGCAAACGCGGGAGACAGCGACAAAGTATAATAAAAAAATATATATATATATATATATATTTACGTAACGACTGATTTTTTTTTCATTGCATCAATACGTTTAACTTTCTCGTATTAACAGGAAGATTGAAACAGAAAGATTTTGTCATAAATTCAAAATTACACAGAATTTAAGTCACTCTGAAAGTGCAAAACCCAAGGACAACTGGACCTTCCAGACACTGAGAGCTTATAACACGTCCGTGAGAGAGACCAGCCTACAGGGGATGTGAGAACTAGACCAGCCTCCAGAGGATATAAAGAGAGACCAGCCTGTACAGTATATATTGATATATACAGAGGGAGCGAGAGAGATTGAGAGAGACGTCCACAGTATACAGGCAGAGCTGAGGTCGTCCAGTCTGCCCCGCCATCTGCCGTGCCAGAGTAATGGCTACCTTAGCCAGAGCTCCAGTATGATCCGTGCGTCCTGCACAACGTTCACTGCTCACTGCCGTAACAGCCTTCAATGTTGGTGTTGTGTTGTCTGCATGTTATGTGTAAGTGAGAGGACCACTAAGAGTAAGGAACACTTAAGGGAGTAAGAAACAGGGTAGGTGTGTGTAATTAGTTAAGTAACAAAGTCTGTTACTTTTATGTGATTAACCAGAACATCTGCTACTGTTAACCAGAACATCTGCCGCTGTTAACCAGAATATCTGCTACTGTTAACCAGAACATCTGCTACTGTTAACCAGAACATCTGCTACTGTTAACCAGAACATCTGCTACTGTTAACCAGAACATCTGCTACTATTAACCAGAACATCTGCTACTGTTAACCAGAACATCTGCTACTGTTAACCAGAACATCTGCTACTGTTAACCAGAACATCTGCCACTGTTAACCAGAACATCTGCTACCGTTAACCAGAACATCTGCTACCGTTAACCAGAACATCTGCTACTGTTAACCAGAACATCTGCTACTGTTAACCAGAACATCTGCTACTGTTAACCAGAACATCTGCTACTGTTAACCAGAACATCTGCCACTGTTAACCAGAACATCTGCCACTGTTAACTAGAATATCTGCCACTGTTAACCAGAACATCTGCCACTGTTTTTGTAATTTACCTGAAACTTTGTTACTGTAATATTTACATGATTATCTGGAAATCTTCGACTGTTTTTGATTAATCTGGAAACATGCTTCTGTTTTGTGATTAATATGAAATTTGCCAGTCTATGTGATCAACTTGAAAATTCAGTGGAGATGTGTTAATCACGAACTCTGCCGCTGGTTGTGTCACTCAAGAACTAGGTGTTGTGTATGTGATCAACGTGGAGATCTGCAACTGTGTATATGATCAGCTCGATAATGTGTTTCTGTGTTTGATTGACCAGAAAATTTGCTTCTTTTTTGTGAGTAACGTGAAAATCTTTTTGTGTGATTAACCTGAGATACTGCCACTTGTTCGTGTGATTAACCTGAGAATCTGTGAGGCGTTCATATGAATAACCTGTAAACCAGCTGATCTGTTGAACCTGATCTACTGCTTTATATGTGAATAACTTGGAAGTCTGCTGCTGTCATGTGGTTAACCTGACAACCTGCCTCTGTGATGTGTGGGATTAACCTGAAAATCAATGTTAGGTGGTAAGATGCGCTGGCACTCTCGTAATGTAACAAGTTATTAAGTAACGGTCAGCCAGCAGTTTGTTAGAGTTGAAGTAACAGTACGAGTGTTACTGTGTAACTGGTAACATATCATTGTACCATAGATCGAGTAGTTGGTGTAACAGATCTGTTACTATTACCATTAAACATGATATAACAAGTGTTTGACCCGGGGTTGAATCATGGACATATAGAGCTGACTGTTTTACACAACAAGTAATTTGGCAAGTGTTACGTAACGTGACGTATGTTACTGTGGAAGTGTCAGTTGATGACCACGTCAAGTTTGTCACAGTAGCTAAGGTCAAGTTTGGTAAGATAAACATTAGGGCAGGTGAGGTAAACAAGTGTTGCTGTGAAGCAGCAGGGAGGTGTGGACGTGTCAAGTGACGTAGTAGTGTTTACTTGCTAAGTGACGTAGTGAAGTGATACCACGTCAAGTGACGCAATGAGGTGCTGACGCGTCAAGTGACGTAATGAGGTGTTGACGTGTCAAGTGACGCAGTCAAGTGAGCCAGTGCGTCAGACATCGGCCTCCTGACTGGTGTGCCACGTCCAGCTCCTGCAGACACAGCAACACTGTATAAAACACAAAACTTGAAGCTTTACTCACAGTTCTTGGAAGACTTTCGATAAGTGTTGAGCGGAGTGTTGGAGCCCAGGGGAGGTGTTCCAGCAATAGTGCAAGGTGCAGGGTCGCAGCCAAGATTAACTGCAAACTATAAGATCAAAAACTTTCCTTCAGTGGAAAGGCAGAGCAGCGCGGGTGAGGTTGTTGGTTCCTGGGCCGCGCTAGGGGTGTGTTCTCCTAGGGTGGGTCCTGCGCCACGCTAGGGGTCTGGCCTGCACGTGGGGCAGGTCCTTCGCTACGCTAGGGGAGTGTTCTTCACCAAGAGTCATCCTGTGTTACGCTAGGGCGTGATATCCACCTAGGGTAGGGCCTGCGCCACGCTAGCGGTCTGTCCTGAACCTGGAATAGGTCCTGCACTAGGCTGGGGGCGTGTCCTGTACCTAGGGAGGTCCTGCACCAGGCTGGGGGCGTGTCCTGTACCTAGGGAGGTCCTGCACCAGGCTGGGGGCGTGTTCTGTACCTGGGATAGTTCCTGCACCAGGCTAGGGGCGTGTCCTGCGCCAGGCTGGGGGCGTGTCCTGTACTGGGATAGTTCCTGCATCAGGCTAGGGGCGTGTCCTGCACCAGGCTAGGGGCGTGTCCTGCACCTAGGGAGGTTGGTGTCGTAGGTTCCTCACTACCTCCTACCGCCCCACGTTCACTATGTACCGCCAGGGGTGTTGGAGTTGCTGCTGCTGCTGCTGCTGCTAGGGGCGTGTGTCTGGCCTCACGTCCTCCAACGCACCCACCAACACCGCCTCCAACAACATCACCTCCAACACCAGCAGGTGCTGGTGGGGATATTCGAAGACCGGGATGCTGCTCTTCATGGTCCTCCCCTCCAAGTTCCCCAACTTTGTACAGCTGTGCCTCCTGCAGGTGTGTTGACAACCCTCACTCCTAGCTACCATCCTAGCCTTCTCCAGGTGTGTTGGCAACCCTCACTCCCACCCACCCCTAGCTACCGTTCTAGCCCCTCTGCAAGTGTGTTAACAAACCTCACCCCCCCCCCGCCCACCCCTAGCTGCCGTCTTATCCCTCTACAGACATGTTAACAGTCATCATCCTCACCCCTACCTGCCGTCTTTGCCCCTCTGTAGGTGTGTTAACAACACTCACCCCCACCCTCTGCAAGTGTGTTGCCCCCCCCCCCCTCCCCTCTGTACAGTCCTAGTCTTCTGCAAGTGTGTTGTCAACCTTCACTTTCCAACTCACCCAAGCTACAGTCCTGTCTTTCTTCAGGTGTGTTGACAACTTCGGTATGAGGAAAATGAAGAAATCACAAACAACTCAGAATATCGGATAGACACAGACAGTATCATAAACTAGTTAAATAATGTGAAAGACCTTGGAGTAATAATGTCTAACGACTTAACCTTTAACGAACACAACAAATCAACGGTTGCCTCATGCAGAAGGGTGGCAGGCTGGATCCTGCGGACATTCAAGATAAGCAAAGAAAAACCAATAATGATATTATTGAAGGCGCTGATTCTATTACAAATTTAATATTGTTGCGTTCTAACATTACCAGGCGGGCGAAATTGTGGTATTAGAAATGTCAAGAAATCTTTCTCAGCCCGTATTAATGTGGTAAAGAAACTAAATTGCTGGAATGGATGAAATCTCTGAGGGTATACTCCCTGGAGCGAGTGCAGACGGGAGAGGTATATCATCATGTATACCTGGAAAATCCTAGAAGGTTTGGTTCCCAACTTCCATTCAGAAATAACATGCTACTGGCACGACAGGCATGGAAGACTGTACAATACTACCTCTGAAATCCCAAGGTGCCATATGCACAAAAAGAGAGAACACCTTAAACATGCGGGGCCCAAGACACCTTGCCATCTACCATCATGAGAAACAGCCTGGGATGGTGCACGGTAGAGAAGTTCAAGATGCACTGGACAAGTACCTACAAAGTGTACCACACCAGCCAGGCTGTGGGGGCCTGAGGGATGCGGCCGGCTTCCAACACCTTGCTCCACCAACCACCCAACCCAGCAGTCTGGGCCCAGTCCTGATTGTGTGAGTGAAGACCTCCGAAGACGTCACCAGGTATTCGCTCCATCCCAAGCTACAGGTGTAGCCTTTTATAAGAGTTTTGACAGCACAAACCACGCCAGCTACGGTCCAGCCCTTCCACAGGTGTACTGGCAACCGTCAACCCCCCCCCCCCCCCAATCTTATCTTTGTGCAGGTGTGTTGACCTCTTACCCTTCAGCTACAGTCCTTGCATTCTAGCGTTCTCCAGGTGTGACGACTACCCTCATCACCTCCAGCCAGGTGTGTTCACAACCTCCCCCCCCCCCCCCCCAGCTGCATTCCTAGTTCTCTGCAACACGTTGACAGTCTTCAACCTGGACCCCCCCCCCCCCCCCCCCCCCAGCTACAAGCCTATCCTTCTCTTCGAGTATTGACGGCCCGCACTCCACCTCAGCTTAAGTCTTATCCTCCTGCATGTTTGTTGAAAACCTCTCATTCTTCACCCTTACTCCCAGCTACATACACACTGGCTCCAGCCTAACCCATCGGGACAGTAAGGTAGGGAAGGCTTAAGGCCAGTAAGGTAAGGTAAGGTAAGGGGTTTTGTGAGCCAGTAAGGTGTGGAAGGCTTGGTACCAGTAAGGCGGGAAGGTCTTGGTACCAGTAAGGTAGGGAAGGCTTGGTACCGCAAGGTAGAGAGGCGTAAACCTTTCTTCATCTCGTATTAGTTGACGTGAATGGCGACAAGTCTGGCTTGTGTTGAGAGGTTGTATCTATTCGATAACTGTGGTGTAACTTTGGTGTGCTAGGTTATGGGAGTGGCTGGGTGAAGGGCATGTAGTAAGTTGTGGTATTGTAGTTACTATGTTTATGCTGGAGGACATCTACTGAGCTGTGGTGGCAGGTTGTGTTGTGGTAGGTTATTGTAGTGCCTGGAGGGTGAATACCTGAAGTCTTCGGAGGTCTTCTACCCCCACATCCTGGCCTGGGTTTAAGTTCGTGGGTTGGGTCGTTGGTGGAGCAAGCTGTTGGAAGCCGGCCGCATCCCTCAGGCCCCCACAGCCTGGCTGGTGTGGTACACTTTGTAGGTACTTGTCCAGTGCATCTTGAACTTCTCTACCGTGCACCATCCCAGGCTGTTTCTCATGATGGTAGATGGCAAGGTGTCTTGGGCCCCGCATGTTTAAGGTGTTCTCTCTTTTTGTGCATATGGCACCTTGGGATTTCAGAGGTAGTATTGTACAGTCCTCCATGCCTGTCGTGCCAGTAGCATGTTATTTCTGAATGGAAGCTGGGAACCAAACCTTCTAGGATTTTCCAGGTATACATGATGATATACCTCTCCCGTCTGCGCTCACTCCAGGGAGTATACCATCAGAGATCCTCCCGCCCTGACAACATGTTGTCCCGAGTTATGTACATTGTTCACTTGCATAATCCAGTCAGTTGGCCTCTCAGAACTGTTACCAAGATTTTAATGATGTTCGATGATGATGATGATGTTGGTCGATAGTTTTGTTTGGGATTAATTTGCTTCCATCTTAGTGGTGGAGTGGGTCGATGTATGTGGGTCAGTTTCAGACTGTGGGGAATGACGCCAGAATCTAGATGTTTTCTGCAGAGGATATTTAGTGCACGTGCTGGAGGTGTCTTGTATGTCTTTATGAAGACTGAGTTCCATAAGTCCGGGCCTGGGGCTGAGCACATGGACGTGCTCTCAATGGCCCTCACGAAGTCTTGTGTTGAGGTGGTGATATCTGCCGTGTGTACGTACACTTGGGGCATTACTGTTTAGCCAGGATTTTGTTGGGTCATTTATCTTTATTGTGGTTTTTGGCTCAGTGGTGATCGATTCGTATTACCTTTTTAGAATCTCGTTCATCTGGCAGTCATATGCAAATTCACCTTCTACTTACACTGGGGTGGACGATGCAGTTTGTGGACCTGGATTTGCGCTTTGCAGAACACAAGAAGTATATTGGCATGTGTCTTATTTCATTGAGTCCCTTTCTGATTTTTTCCTGTTTTATGTCATTTTTTGTTTGTTTACGGTCTATGTCCGATAATTATGGTGTATGTCCGATAATTATGGTGTATGTCCGATAATTATGGTGTATGTCCAGTGATTATTATGTGTGTCCGATGATTATGGTGTGTGTCCTATAATTATGGTGTGTGATAATTATGGTGTGTGTCCGATAATTATGGTGTGTGTCCTATGATTATGATGTGTGTCCGATAATTATGGTGTGTGATAATTATGATGTGTGTCCTATGATTATGATGTGTGTCCGATGATTATGATGTGTGTCCGATAATTATGGTGTGTGATAATTATGGTGTGTGTCCTATGATTATGATGTGTGTCCGATAATTTTCTTGCTAATTTTTGCTAACTTTGTTGTGTTGTGTGAGTTCCGATTTCTTTAGAAACGGGACGCGTGGTAAATTATGTTGTGGTAGGTAACTGTAATGGCTGGAGGGGGATATGTAGTGCGTTGTGGTGGCAGATTGTGGTGTGGTAAGTTATTGTAGTGGGTGGAAGGGGACGTGTAGTGGCCAGTCATGTATGTACAGACACACACACACACACACACACACACACACACACGGAGAGCGTGTGGCTGACTCATGTGAAGATTCAGGACGGTAATGTGTTTCCCAGGAGACACGGACCACTCCCAGCTGGAGACACGGACCACTCCCAGCTGGAGACACGGACCCTCTCCCAGGAGACACGGACCACTCCTAGCATCGACACGGACCACTCCCAGCATCAACACCCCCAGTGTGTTTGTGTTTGTGTAGTCATTTGTGTGTTCATGTGTGCGTATGAATATCTGGATACTTAGACATTCTTAATACTTAAAGTTAGTGTGGTGGGTCATAAGTGTTGCCAGGGCCTGGGACTAGTAAACAACTACGGGAATGAAACGGTTGATAACAGAGATAAGACATAGATAACTGATCCACAAGGGAGGAAATAAAGAGGGGATGCTGTCTCCCACGTTAGCGAGGTAGCACAAGGAAACTGACGAAAGAATGGCCCAAGCCACCCATAAGACATAGATAACTGATCCACAAGGGAGGAAATAAAGAGGGGATGCTGTCTCCCACGTTAGCGAGGTAGCACAAGGAAACTGACGAAAGAATGGCCCAAGCCACCCACATACTCATGTATATATACATACACGTCCACGCACGCACATATTCATACATATACATTTCATCGTATACATATATATACATACACGGACATATGCATATATACACATGTACATAACTCATACTTGCTGCCTTTATTCATTCCCGTCACCACCCCGCCACACATAAAATGACAGCCCCTTCCCCCGCACGTGTGCGAGGTAGCGTTACGAAAAGACAACAAAGGCCATATTCGTTCGCACTCAGTCTCTAGCTGTCATGTATAATGCACTGAAACCACAGGTCCCTTCCCACATCCAGGCCCCACAGAATTTCCATGGTTTACCCCAGACGCCTCATGTATTCTGGTTCAGTCCATTGACAGCACGTCGACCCCGGTATACCACATCGTTCTAATTCACTCTATTCCTTGCACGCCTTTCACCCTCCCGCATGTTCAGGCCCCTATTGCTCAAAATCTTTTTCACTCCATCCTTCCACCTCCAGTTTGGTCTCCCACTTTTCCTCGTTCCCTCCACCTCTGACACATATATCCTCTTTGTCAATCTTTCCTCACTCATTCTCTCCATGTGACCAAACCATTTCAATACACCCTCTTCTGCTCTCTCAACCACATTCTTTTTATTATCACACATCTATCTTACCCTTTCATTACTTACTCGATCAAACCACCTCACACCACATATTGTCCTCAAACATCTCATTTCCAACACATCCACCCACCTCCGCACAACCCTATCTATAGCCCACGCCTCGCAACCATATAACATTGTTGGAACCACTGTTCCTTCAAACATACCCATTTTCGCTTTCCGAGATAATATTCTCGCCTTCCACATTCTTCAACGCTTCCAGAACCTTCGCCTCCTCCCCCACCCTGTGACTCACTTCCGCTTCCATGGTTCTATCCACTGCCAAATTCACTCCCAGATATCTAAAACACTTCACTTCCTCCAGTTTTTCACCATTCAAACTTACCTTCCAATTGACTTGTCCCTCAACCCTACTGTACCTAATAACCTTGCTCTTATTCACATTTACTCTCAACTTGCTTCTTTCACACACTTTACCAAACTCAGTCATCAGCTTCTGCAGTTTCTCACCTGAATCAGCCACCAGCGCTGTATCATCAGCGAACAACAACTGACTCACTTCCCAAGCCCTCTCATCCAGAACAGACTGCATACTTGCCCCTCTCTCCAAAACTCTTGCATTCACCTCCCTAACAACCCCATCCATAAACAAATTAAACAACCATGGAGACATCACACACCCCTGCCGCAAACGACATTCACTGAGAACCAATCAATTTCCTTTCTCCCTACACGTACATATGCCTTACATCCTCGATAAACACATTTCACTGCTTCCAGCAACTTGCCTCCCACACCATATATTCTTAATACCTTCCACAGAACATCTCTATCATCTCTATCATATGCCTTCTCCAGATCCATAAATGCTACATACGAATCCATTTGTTTTTCTAAGTATTTCTCACATACATTCTTCAAAGCAAACACCTGATCCACACATCCTCTACCACTTCTGAAACCACACTGCTCTTCCCCAATCTGATGCTCTGTACATGCCTTCACCCTCTCAATCAATACCCTCCCATATAATTTCCTAGGAATACTCAACAACTTTATACCTCTGTAATTTGAACACTCACCTTTATCCCCTTTGCCTTTGTACAATGGCATATATATATATATATATATATATATATATATATATATATATATATATATATATATATATATATATATATATATATATATTGGAAAGGATCACAATTTTTTACGTGATCAAGATATTCCTATGAGTCCACGGGGAAAATGAAACACGAAAAGTTCCCAAGTGCACTTTCGTGTAATGATCACATCATCAGGGGAGACACAAGAGAGAAATATAACAGTCAGTTGATATACATCGAAGAGACGAAGCTAGGACGCCATTTGGTAAGGATCACAATTTTGCGCGTGATCAAGATATTCCTATGAGTCCATAGATGATGTAGATGATGTTCTTTGTGTTTGGCCAACAAATGAAAATTTACAAATATTTCTCCCCTTACTTAACAATTTAGTACCTTCCATCAAATTTACTGTAGAAAATGAAAATAATGGTATGTTACCATTTTTAGATTGCATGATCCATAGACAAGGAAACAAGTTTAAGTTTAGCATATACAGAAAACCCACCAATGTATGCTCATATATCCATTATTACTCATCTCAACATGACAGAGTTAAATTATCATCATTTCAATCTATGTTCCTAAGGGCATTACGTATTTGCAGTCCAGAGTTTATTGATGATGAGTTTGAGAAGATATATTCTATTGGATCTAAGTTAAAGTACCCTAGATCTTTCATTGATAAATCCCTTAAGTTTGCAAAGAAATCATTTTATAGAGTTGAGCCCAAACCTCCCATTGACACCAAGAATCTTTTAGTTCTCCCTTTTAATAATAATTTCACTTTGCTTCCCATGTTGCTTAAATCCTTTAATGTAAATGTTGCCTTTAGCAACAGTAATACTGTAAAGAATATCTTAATCAGGAATTCACCAGAAAATTCTCTTGGTTGCATCTATAAAGTTCCTTGTGGAAACTGTGATAAATTTTATGTTGGTCAGACTGGTAAGGATCTTTCTGTTAGACTTAAGCAACATAAATATAGTATAAGAACGGGACAAGAATCAAATGCCTTGTTTAATCATTTTAAAAACTATGATCATTGTATTGACTGGAGTAACGCCATCTCAGTTGTTAACTCTAACTCTATTACCAAGAGAAATATCATTGAATCTTCTATTATTAAATACACAAAGAATTATAATCTTAATATTAGTGATGATCTGTACAAATTAGATAACTTTATTGTTGATAAGATTTGTAAAATGATAAGTTTATGAACGCTCGTTGTATGTTTTGGACAATCACATGTTTACCAAATGGCGTCCTAGCTTCGTCTCTTCGATGTATATCAACTGACTGTTATACTCCTCTCTTGTGTCTCCCCTGATGATGTGATTATTACACGAAAATGCACTTGGGATTTTTTCGTGTTTCATTTTCCCCGTGGACTCATAGGAATATATATATATATATATATATATATATATATATATATATATATATATATATATATATATATATATATATATATATATATATATATATATGGATTTGTATGTAGCATTTATGGATCTGGAGAAGGCATATGATAGAGTTGATAGAGATGCTATGTGGAAGGTATCAAAAATATATGGTGTGGGAGGCAAGTTGTTAGAAGCAGTGAAAAGTTTTTATCGAGGATGTAAGGCATGTGTACGTGTAGGAAGAGAGGAAACTGACTGGTTCTCAGTGAATGTAGGTTTGCGGCAGGGGTGTGTGATGTCTCCATGGTTGTTTAATTTGTTTATGGATGGGGTTGTTAGGGAGGTGAATGCAAGAGTTTTGGAAAGGGGGGCAAGTATGAAGTCTGTTGGGGATGAGAGAGCTTGGGAAGTGAGTCAGTTGTTCTTAGCTGATGATACAGCGCTGGTGGCTGATTCATGTGAGAAACTGCAGAAGCTGGTGACTGAGTTTGGTAAAGTGTGTGGAAGAAGAAAGTTGAGTAAATGTGAAGAAGAGCAAGGTTATCAGGTACAGTAGGGTTGAGGGTCAAGTCAATTGGGAGGTGAGTTTGAATGGAGAAAAACTGGAGGAAGTGAAGTGTTTTAGATATCTGGGAGTGGATCTGGCAGCGGATGGAACCATGGAAGCGGAAGTGGATCATAGGGTGGGGGAGGGGGCGAAAATTCTGGGAGCCTTGAAGAATGTTTGGAAGTCGAGAACATTATCTCGGAAAGCAAAAATGGGTATGTTTGAAGGAATAGTGGTTCCAACAATGTTGTATGGTTGCGAGGCGTGGGCTATGGATAGAGTTGTGCGCAGGAGGATGGATGTGCTGGAAATGAGATGTTTGAGGACAATGTGTGGTGTGAGGTGGTTTGATCGAGTAAGTAACGTAAGGGTAAGAGAGATGTGTGGAAATAAAAAAGAGCGTGGTTGAGAGAGCAGAAGAGGGTGTTTTGAAATGGTTTGGGCACATGGAGAGAATGAGTGAGGAAAGATTGACCAAGAGGATATATGTGTCGGAGGTGGAGGGAACGAGGAGAAGAGGGAGACCAAATTGGAGGTGGAAGGATGGAGTGAAAAAGATTTTGTGTGATCGGGGCCTGAACATGCGGGAGGGTGAATGGAGGGCAAGGAATAGAGTGAATTGGAGCGATGTGGTATACCGGGGTTGACGTGCTGTCAGTGGATTGAATCAAGGCATGTGAAGCGTCTGGGGTAAACCATGGAAAGCTGTGTAGGTATGTATATTTGCGTGTGTGGACGTTTGTATATACATGTGTATGGGGGTGGGTTGGGCCATTTCTTTCGTCTGTTTCCTTGCGCTACCTCGCAAACGCGGGAGACAGCGGCAAAAAAAGAAAAAAAAAATAAATATATATATATATATATATATATATATATATATATATATATATATATATATATATATATATATATATATATTATCCCTGGGGATAGGGGAGAAAGAATACTTCCCACGTATTCCCTGCGTGTCGTAGAAGGCGACTAAAAGGGAAGGGAGCGGGGGCACTGGAAATCCTCCCCTCTCGTTTTTATTTAATTTTCCAAAAGAAGGAACAGAGAAGGGGGCCAGGTGAGGATATTCCCTCAAAGGCCCAGTCCTCTGTTCTTAACGCTACCTCGCTATCGCGGGAAATGGCGAATAGTATGAAAAAAAAAAAAAAAAAAAAAAAAAAAAATATATATATATATATATATATATATATATATATATATATATATATATATATATATATATATATATAAGTGTGTGGAAGAAGAAAGTTAAGAGTAAATGTCAATAAGAGCAAGGTTATTAGGTACAGTAGGGTTGAGGGTCAAGTCAATTGGGAGGTGAGTTTTAATGGTGAGAGGCTGGAGGAAGTGAAGTGTTTTAGATATCTGGGAGTGGATCTGTCAGCGGATGGAACCATGGAAGCGGAAGTGGATCATAGGGTGGGGGAGGGGGCGAAAATTTTGGGAGCCTTGAAAAATGTGTGGAAGTCGAGAACATTATCCCGGAAAGCAAAAATGGGTATGTTTGAAGGAATAGTAGTTCCAACAATGTTGTATGGTTGCGAGGCGTGGGCTATGGATAGAGTTGTGCGTAGGAGGATGGATGTGCTGGAAATGAGATGTTTGAGGACAATGTGTGGTGTGAGGTGGTTTGATCGAGTAAGTAACGTAAGGGTAAGAGAGATGTGTGGAAATAAAAAGAGCGTGGTTGAGAGAGCAGAAGAGGGTGTTTTGAAATGGTTTGGGCACATGGAGAGAATGAGTGAGGAAAGATTGACCAAGAGGATATATGTGTCGGAGGTGGAGGGAACGAGGAGAAGAGGGAGACCAAATTGGAGGTGGAAAGATGGAGTGAAAAAGATTTTGTGTGATCGGGGCCTGAACATGCAGGAGGGTGAAAGGAGGGCAAGGAATAGAGTGAATTGGAGCGATGTGGTATACAGGGGTTGACGTGCTGTCAGTGGATTGAATCAAGGCATGTGAAGCGTCTGGGGTAAACCATGGAAAGCTGTGTAGGTATGTATATTTGCGTGTGTGGACGTGTGTATGTACATGTGTATGGGGGGGGGTGGGGCATTTCTTTCGTCTGTTTCCTTGCGCTACCTCGCAAACGCGGGAGACAGCGACAAAGTAAAAAAAAAAAAAAAAAAAAAAAAAAAAAATATATATATATATATATATATATATATATATATATATATTCCTATGAGTCCACGGGGAAAATGAAACATGATAAGTTCCCAAGTGCACTTTCGTGTAATAATCACATCATCAGGGGAGACACAAGAGACACATGTTTACCAAAGGGCGTCCTAGCTTCTTCTCTTCGATGTATATCAACTGACTCATATTTCTGTCTTGTGTCTCCCCTGATGATGTGATTATTACACGAAAGTGCACTTGGGAACTTATCGTGTTTTATTTTCCCCGTGGACTCATAGGAATATTTTGATCACGCGCAAAATTGTGATCCTTTCCAATATATATATATATATATATATATATATATATATATATATATATATATATATATATATATATATAATCTATATATATATATATATATATATATATATATATATATATATATATATATATATATATATTGGAGTAAAGGTGTTAACTGACTCAGCAGGCTGGAGTGTAGAGATTAATTCAAACGTGTCCAAACGTATGGATTAAAATGTACACTCCAGCCTAGTTATCACCTTTATTCCAACATGCGTCATATATATATATATATATATATATATATATATATATATATATATATATATATATATATATATATATATTTATATATATATATATATATATATATATATATATATATATATATATATATATATATATATATATATATATATATATATATATAATCCCTGGGGATAGGGGAGAAAGAATACTTCCCACGTATTCCCTGCATGTCGTAGAAGGCGACAAAAAGGGAAGGGAGCGGGGGGCTGGAAATCCTCCCCTCTCAGTTTTTTTAATTTTCCAAAGGAAGTGAGAGAGGGGGGGGGGGCAGGTGAGGATATTCCCTCAAAGGTCCAGTCCTCTGTTCTTAACGCAACCTCGCTAATGCGGGAGATGGCGAATAGTATGAAAGAAAGATATATATATATATATGAAGGCAGTATATATGAACATTTACATGTGTGTATATATGTATATGTCTGTGTATGTATATGTATGTATACGTT
Source organism: Panulirus ornatus (assembly GCF_036320965.1). Classification (NCBI taxonomy): domain Eukaryota; kingdom Metazoa; phylum Arthropoda; class Malacostraca; order Decapoda; family Palinuridae; genus Panulirus; species Panulirus ornatus. The sequence goes on from NC_092227.1 coordinate 89,500,731, forward strand.
GAAATGTATAGGTATGTATATGTGCGTATGTGGGCGTTAATGTGTACACATGTGTATGTGGTGGGGTTGGGCCATTCTTTCGTTTGATTCCTTGCGGTACCTCGCTAACGTGGGAGACATCCACAAAGTATAATGAAAGAATAAATGATTATATATATATATATATATATATATATATATATATATATATATATATATATATATATGTGTGTGTGTGTGTGTGTGTGTTTGTGGAAGAAGAAAGATGAGAGTAAATGTGAATAAGAGCAAGGTTATTAGGTTCAGTAGGGTTGAGGGACAAGTTAATTGGTAGGTAGTTTGAATGGAGAAAAACTGGAGGAAGTGAAGTGTTTTAGACATCTGGGAGTGGATTTGGAAGCGGAAGTGAGTCACAGGGTGGGGAAGGGGTCGAAGGTTCTGGGAGCGATGAAGAATGTATGGAAAGAGAGAGCGTTATCCAGGAGGGCAAATATGGGTATGTTTTAGGGAATAGTAGTTCCAGCAATGATATATGGATGCGAGGCATGGGCTATAGATAAGGTTTTGCGGAGGAGGGTGGATGTACTGGCATTAAAATGTTTGAGGACAATATGTGGTGTGAGGTGGATTGATGGAATAAGTAATAAAGGGACAAGAGAGATGTGTGGTAATGAAGAGAGTGTTTGAGAGAGTAAAAGAGGGTGTGTTGAAATGGTTTGGAGATATGGAGAGAATGAGAGAGGAAAGATTAACAAAAAGGATATATGTCAGAGGTGGAGGGAACAAGGGGAAACGAAATTGGAGGTGGAAGGATGGAGTGGAAAAGATTTTGAACGATCGGGGACTGAACATGCATGAAGGTTGAAAGTTGTTCGTGGGAGAGTGAACTGGAACGATGTTGTATACACGGGTCGACGTGCTGTCAACGAACTGAAGCAGGGCTTGTGAAGCGTCGGAGGTAATCCATAGAAAGGTCTGTTTGGCGTGGATGTGGAAAGGGAGCTGTGGTTTTGATGCATTACACATGACCGCTACAGACTGAGTGTGAACGGAAGCGGGTTTTTCGTCTGTTCCCGGCGCTACCTTACTAACAGGAACACAGCGATACATATATAGACTTGTAAAAGAGAGAAAATATTACTGCGAATTGCTTTAAATGCGAGAGCGCCCTAATTAGCCGATAGGGAATTACTTGTATATCTTGTAAGAGAACTTGACACATTAACTGTGCAAACATGGATCGTACTGTGATAAGAACTGTCAGGAGTGCTTTACAGGCAGACGGTATGTGTTGGTTGTATACTACAGACACAAGTATCATTGCTGCTGGAAATATTACATGAGAATTTGAAGTGGATAAGAAGTTGTCAGAAGCACTTCCCTCACTCATCGTAGGCCCAGAGGAAGATGTGGTAAACCGAGTAGACCCCGACACAACTACAGAGGGAGAGCCCACTGTGGAAGTTCTCGTTGAGAGAGCAGGTCAGGAGACTTCAGCCAGACATGAGCACAGAGATTGACACGGAAGCTGGTCTAGGTAAGAAGGAGGAGTGAGTGGAAGGCAGGAAACGGCAGGCACAGACATGATCACAGAGAGAGGAATACTGACCCGTTTGTGGGAGTGAGGCTGAGGAAGCCAGAAGAATCTCTCATGCCTATCCACACACCCAGGAGAGACCCTCAGGCCTGGCCACACACCCAGGAGATTCTCTCAGGCTTAGCCACACAGCCAGGAGATTCTCTCAGGCCTGGCCACACACCCAGAGGACTCCCTCAGGCTTAGCCACACATCCAGGAGACTCTCTCAGGCCTGACCACACACCTAGGAGACTCTCTCAGGCCTGGCCACACACCCAGGAGACTCTCTCAGGCCTGGCCACACACCCAGGAGACTCTCTAAGGTCTGGCCACACACCCAGGAGACTCTCTCAGGCCTGGCCACACACCCAGGAGACTCTCTAAGGTCTGGCCACACACCCAGGAGACTCTCTCAGGCCTGGCCACACACCCACGAGACTCCCTCAGGCCTGGCCACACACCCAGGAGACTCAGGCCTGGCCACACACCCAGGAGACTCAGGCCTGGCCACACACCCACGAGACTCAGGCCTGGCCACACACCCGCGAGACTCTCTCAGGCCTGGCCACACACCCAGGAGAGGGTCACATACAACGTATGAAATGAACCACAAATCCCAGGGAAGCTGTAGGTATGGCAAGACTGGCATATCGCACTGGTGAAAACGTCAGTTCAAACGCCCTAGAAAATGTTTGGACTGACTTAAGAAAAGTAAATGTCGGTATGGGGAAGGATGCAGGTTCTACCATCCACAATTAAGCAAACACTCACCAAGGTCCAGACACTGCGTGAACGAGCACTGTGAGAACCAGCACATATCAGGCACGGTGAGATCACCTCCCTCGTGCCTATCAAAATACACTTTCTCTTTTAGTGATAAACACAGAGCCAAACAGAGGCAAGGAAGAGCCACCAGAGGAGGAAATAACATGGCCATAACATCCTCCTTCACAGTGGAGAGGGAATTGAAAGCTTTCTGCCACACAACAGAGGAGAGCATATAAACCCCCAGAACAATACAGAGGTGAGCTTATATATTCATATATTCATTTGATCTGGGCCGCTTTCCCCAGGAAATTCATTTTGCACTCCCCATGCTTATCCTGTGAGCGGTAGCGCAAAAGGATTATAGAAGTCACCAAGGAACTTTGTCAGACCTTAGTGGCCTGATAACATATGATGGTACAAAATTGGTTCATTACATAAGTGTCATTACGTACGTTCATTACAGTGAAAGAAAAACATTATTAAAGTGCAACGTCCTTCATATATGCCAACATACAGGGACTGAAATCACAGAACACATAGAGTTCCATGAATTTACGGAACAAATGAATATAGAATAAGGTTTCGACTTCCTCACAAACCTAGCACCAAATACCATTGTCTCAGGAAACTTCAGCCTACCTCACAGTTGTGTAATCAGGCAGGAAATGTTATCATGGCGCAAAATACTGACACTGGAAGCAGCTTAAATGAACAGCCGCATTAAAACAAAGCTAAGCAAAGTGTGTGTGAAGTTCTCCCGTACTGTACTGGTAATAAAACCCACCAGAGGAAATAACGGTTGGGACTTTATCTACTACAATATTGTGGACTTTATATGTGGTGTTACCACCGCAAACATAGTGAAGATGTTGTCAGTCATTTCAGCTTTGATAATAAGTGGATAAAGTGGGAGGATGTGATCATTGAGATGTGTGCGAGGAAACCCTGCTGAGTACCACAACAGAGGAGGAATGTGTACATGACCTGACCACCTTGGTCCTCCAGACATACAACAGACATATACCTACATAACCCAGGACAACATGGTGTCAGGGCGGGAAGATCTCGCCTCTCTCTGTTGCTGGACCATTATGATAGCATTCTTATAGCTCTGGGAAACATAGAAATCCTGATGTGATTTACACAGAGTTTGCAAAAGCATTTGATATATGTGACCATGATGTGAGAGCACATAAGATACCAAAGTCGGGAATAGCCGGAGAAGCTAGGAGATGGATGTACAACTTTTTGAGAACAGATCACAACACGTAGTTGTAAACCCTGCCATCGCCGGTGCCTCCGTGGTATAAAGCTCACTCTCCCGAGGAATTGTACTTGCGCCCCTCCTGTTCCTCGTTCTTATACCTGACACAGACGCAAACACGAGCCACAGTTTCATGTCATCCTTTGTAGATGATACAAGAATATATGTGAAAATCTCATCAATAAATGATACGGAAGGTCACAAAGAGACATAAACGAAGCCTAAGTTGGCATCCAAGAACTTTTCGATGAAGATAAATATCACCTCCTCCGGTATGGGGATAATGAAGAAATCAGAAACAACACAGAATACCGACCAGACACACGCAATCTTAAGTAGCTGGATAATGTGAAGTGAAAGAGCTCGAATGAATAATGTGCAATGCTCTGACCTTCAGTGAACACAACACAACAACGGTTGCTTCATGCAGAAAGATGGCAGACTGGATCCTGTGGACCTTCAAGACAAGGGAATAAAGACCAGTGATTACGTTATTCAAGGCGCTAATTCTTTCTTGTTTTCGAACGTCACCCTACAAGGCAGGCGAAATTGCGGGATTAAAAAGTGGTGAGAGATATTCCGTAGCCCATGTTAATGGATAACTGAACTGCATTACTGGAACGGCTAAACTCTCTGAAGTTGTGTTCCATGGAGCAGACGAGAAAGATAATATCATGAGCTACACCGGAAAATCCTAGAAGGTTTGGTTCCCAACTTCCATTCAGAAATAACATGCTACTGGCACGACAGGCATGGAAGACTGTACAATGCTACCTCTGAAATCCCAAGGTGCCATATGCACAAAAAGAGAGAACACCTTAAACATGCGGGGCCCAAGACACCTTGCCATCTACCATCATGAGAAACAGCCTGGGATGGTGCACGGTAGAGAAGTTCAAGATGCACTGGACAAGTACCTACAAAGTGTACCACACCAGCCAGGCTGTGGGGGCCTGAGGGATGCGGCCGGCTTCCAACACCTTGGTCGACTTTTGCATTTTTCTTGCTGACATTTTGTTCACGTGTGTCAAATGCTTTTGCTACTCTGAAAATCACTTTAGCATTTTCTCTGTTTCCCAGAGGTTCACCAATGCTATCATGGTGGCCAAGCAACTGAGAGAGGCAAGATCCTCCCGCCCTGACACCATGTTGTCCCGAGTTATGTACATTGTTCACTTGCATAATCCAGTCAGTTGGCCTCTCAGAACTGTTACCAAGATTTTAATGATGTTCGATGATGATGATGATGTTGGTCGATAGTTTTGTTTGGGATTAATTTGCTTCCATCTTAGTGGTGGAGTGGGTCGATGTATGTGGGTCAGTTTCAGACTGTGGGGAATGATGCCAGAATCTATATGTTTTCTGCAGAGGATATTTAGTGCACGTGCTGGAGGTGTCTTGCATTTCTTTATGAAGACTGAGTTCCATAAGTCCGGGCCTGGGGCTGAGCACATGGACGTGGTCTCAATGGCCCTCACGAAGTCTTGTGTTGAGGTGGTGATATCTGCTGTGTGTACACTTGGGGCATTACTAGCTCGGGAGAAATCTGTTGGCTCATTTATCTTTAATGTGGTTTTTGTCTCGCTGAATAACGATTCATATTAACTGTTTAGAATCTCACTCACGTCTCAGCAGTCGTCTGTAAATTTATCTTCTGTTTTTGAGTGAGCCGCTGGAGTTTGTAGTACTAGAGTTGCGTTTTGTGTGTAAGTAAAAGTATTTTGGGTTATTTCTTATTTTGTGTATGGCTTTTTCTTTTCTCAGTGTTTCATGTAACATTTTTACTTTACGTTTATTTCCGATCATTCACTTGACATGTTTTCCTTCCTGGGTTGGTTGGGCTGTGGCTTCTGTAGACGATCAGCTGGACTCCCTCCCCACCTCACTTGTGTACCTGCCTACTATGACCTGACAGTTTTAAAGCTTACCCATTTCCTGGGAAATCCTAAGAATATTTTGTTGTCTTTGCTTCCTCACATCAACGCTCCTCACACCTCATGATGGCCTGGCCTTGATGAAGACGCTCATTCGTGACTGGAGCCTCAACTTTAGTTAAAGATAATTCAGTAGGAAAAGAATATGAGGGAAGCCGACTGGATCTTATTTTGTCAGATGTTTATATAGAAAGGTTGTGGCTAGATGACCCATGTCAAGGTCGAGAGATACACACACAACCGAGGAACAACCCTCTCTATCTTTGTGTTTATATCTCTACACCTGCTCGCCCTTTCCTGTCTCAGCGAGGTAGCGCCGAACAAAGAGCCCCATTTGTTCACATCAACTTTCTGGTTGTCATGTGTGATACAATGAAGCCGCAGCACACAGCCAAGCCTCACAGGTTATTCCCTGGAATGCTTCTTGTAGCGTTTTAGCCGATTGTCAGCAAATGGCCCTATACACTACATCAGTCCAGGTCCGTCTGTCCCTTGCATGTTTCTCACCCTCCTGAATGTTCAGGTCAAGATGCCTTAAAGCCTCGTTTCCACTCCATCCTTCCATCCTCCTGTCCGGTTGCCTCTCTTCCTTGCACTCTGGTCATCTATCTCAGTCAGACTGCGGCTACTATTACACCTCGCTCTTACACGAACAGCCCGCCTTCCGCCACATTTTGTCCTTAGGCATTTAATTTCAGCCCGTCCACCATCTTCCATTCTTTTTGTTTCAGGGCCCACGACTTGCACCCACACAACCGTTCCTTCAAACACACTCATCGATGTCTTAAGACACTAACCTCGTCAGCCACGCACGCAGCCCCCTTGCCTACCGAGTAGCTAACACTTCAGCATCCATGGTTCCATCCAGTGGCATGTTTACTTCAAGATACGAAAAGACATGCTGCTTCCTCCTGGTCATTCAGCCTCACGCTCAAACCATCCTGTTGACACTTCAGTCTCACCGCATTACCTTTTTTAACTCATCTTGTTCTGGTCATGCACTCTCCCAAACTCAGACACCAATTTTTGTAGTTCTGTCCTGAGTCTGCCACCAGAACCGTGTCATCTGGCAATAGCAACAAACTCACCTCCCAGGGCAGCCTTAAGCACACTTTAGGCTCACTCGTCTCTCCAAGACCCTCACATTAACCTCCTTCATCACGCCGTCTGTTAACAGATTAATCAGCTTATTGACGTCACACTCTTGACGGAGACGCATCTTCATCTTGAATCACTCACCTTTTTTCCTTCTTAATGACACACCTTCCTTACTCTCCTGGTAACACTCCTCGTAGCATGAAGTAACTCCCCTCTCAAACAACATATTTGTAAACGGATGAAATGGAAGATGTCATCCGTATCATGTCTGGGACGCACTGGGAACCTCTCATCACTTCAGATATGCAACAAACATATACCAATGAGAAAAGAGTACATGAGATTTAGAGTTGGACGAGGACGACATTTCCTACAGAAGAGGCAAAACGAGTTCCAGGCCTGGAAAAGCCGTAGCTCAGTAAAAAAAAAAAAACTCGGTACTTTTCTTTGTGTAAAACACGAATCGAGAACCACTGTTTACATCGTCTCGTCAAGAATAGAATGATTCGTAGGTTGGTGACTTCCACGCTATAGTTAAATACTAAATATATATATATATATATATATATATATTTTTTTTTTTTTTTTTTTTTTTTTTTTTTTTTTTTTTTTTATACCTCGTCGCTGTCTCCCGCGGTTGCGAGGTAGCGCAAGGAAACAGACGAAAGAAATGGCCCAACCCCCCCACACACGTACATACACACGTCCACACACGCAAATAAACATACCTACACAGCTTTCCATGGTTTACCCCGTACGCTTCACATGCCCTGATTCAATCCACTGACAGCACGTCAACCCCTGTATACCACATCGCTCCAATTCACTCTATTCCTTGCCCTCCTTTCACCCTCCTGCATGTTCAGGCCCCGATCACACAAAATCTTTTTCACTCCATCTTTCCACCTCCAATTTGGTCTCCCTCTTCTCCTCGTTCCCTCCACCTCCGACACATATATCCTCTTGGTCAATCTTTCCTCACTCATTCTCTCCATGTGCCCAAACCATTTCAAAACACCCTCTTCTGCTCTCTCAACCACGCTCTTTTTATTTCCACACATCTCTCTTACCCTTACGTTACTTACTCGATCAAACCACCTCACACCACACATTGTCCTCAAACATCTCATTTCCAGCACCTCCATCCTCCTGCGCACAACTCTATCCATAGCCCACGCCTCGCAACCATACAACATTGTTGGAACCACTATTCCTTCAAACATACCCATTTTTGCTTTCCGAGATAATGTTCTCGACTTCCACACATTTTTCAAGGCTCCCAAAATTTTTGCCCCCTCCCCCACCCTATGATCCACTTCCGCTTCCATGGTTCCATCCGCTGACAGATCCACTCCCAGATATCTAAAACACTTCACTTCCTCCAGTTTTTCTCCATTCAAACTCACCTCCCAATTGACTTGACCCTCAACCCTACTGTACCTAATAACCTTGCTCTTATTCACATTTACTCTTAACTTTCTTCTTCCACACACTTTACCAAACTCCGTCACCAGCTTCTGCAGAAAGCGAATATATATATATATATATATATATATATATATATATATATATATATATATATATATATATAAATCGGTGTTCAGTGAACCAAACAGCCCCTTAAAGATAATTGACCTCGCAGACTTGTTAGTAAACAGTAGTTCCCCAAGTCTGCACACAGCAGGATATCGTGAGGGCCATTGAGAGCACGTCCATGCACTCAGCCTTAGGCCCGGACTCATGGAACTCAGTCTTCATAAAGACATGCAAGACACCTCCAGCACATGCACTAAATATCCTCTGCAGAAAACATCTAGATTCTGGCATCATTCCCCACAGTCTGAAACTGACCCACATACATCGCCCCACTCCACCACTAAGATGGAAGCGCAGCGGTGCCAGAAACTATCGACCGATAGCATTAACGTGGCATATCATTTACATATTTGAGAGGATACAAACTGGTAAATTCACTGATTTTATGGAATCAGATAGGCCTAATGTACGTAACCCAGGAGAACATGTTTATAGGGCGGGAAGATCTTGCCTCTTGCAGTTACCTCGCCGCTATGACAAGACTGTTCAGGCTCTGGAGAACCAACAAATGTTGACGTCATTTGCCCAGAATTTACAAAAACTTGTGATAAAGGTGACCACGTTGAAATAGCAGACTGAATCTAGTGTTAGGAGTACTGCTGAAGCTGGAGTTGTACTAAAACGGCATCATGTCTTCAGATGGAACATGTCATTGACCCGCCGCAAGTACAGAGTCCGCCATGTCTGGACAGGGGTAACGCGGCGCTGACCCACCTGGTCCAGGGTTACGAAGGTCAGAATCAGACGAGTCCAGCCTGACCTCAACTCCGCATCCGGACAGTAATGGTCTCGCTTGGCCCAACTTAGTGTATTTAGTGATGCATTTTCTATATTTCTACCTCGTTTAATATTATTCTTCTATGTTTCCTCAACTATAAGGTTTTCTGTATTTCTGTTTCCATACTTTGTTTTT
>NC_092227.1:89512360-89529860 GCF_036320965.1 Panulirus ornatus
TACTCAGCAGTAGTGATGCAGCTGGTGTTGTTGTTCTTGTGTTGCAGGAGGGCATGCTGGAGGGGGTGTCACGGCGTGCCTTCGGGGGATCCTCGGGCACGTACAACGTGAGGGCCTCGGAGCTGGCCCGACACAAGGCCCTCAAGACCCTGCGGGTGCAAGTGGCTCTCCTGGATGACTCCACACAGGTCTTCGAGATCGAGGTAGGTCACCACACCGGTTACTGACCCCACGCCCTATACTCGTGCACTACTGACAACCTCCTGTACTCTCTCTCTCTCTCTCTCTCTCTCTCTCTCTCTCTCTCTCTCTCTCTCTCTCTCTCTCTCTCTCTCTCGTACCATGGTGTATCCATGCACTGTCCTACCCACATGTACTACAGTGTACTGATGGTTATGTACAACACAGACAGTGATCGTCTCCCGCTGCACACATGTAGTCATAACGTGTTACACTCTTGGTACTTATTTACAGTTTGCCTCAGTGGCCTTCCTCAGACACTGGTAACTTGTAACCCTGTAAACTTGGGTGTTGTGTTGGATGTTCCTTGTAGGTAGCAGTGCTTGAAGTTGTAGTGAAGATGTGAAGGCATCCACAGCCCCACACTAAGAGCCATGACGAAAATTATAGAAATTTGTCGACTTACAGGTCTGTTGTTGCTGTGATAGAGTTGTAGGAGATAACAAGTGTTATAGTGGGTAATTTTGGTTATTTTGATACGGACGGTAACCATACATAGTGTAGAATCTTGATCATGTTGTAAATATAACTCCCATCTTAGTTATGCGTCAAGTAAAACGCTCTGTCCCCAAAGGAACTGTACTTGCACCCCTTTTGTTCCTCATTCTTATATCTGACATTGACATAGACACGAGCCACAGTTTCACATCATCCTTTGTAGATGATACAAGAATAATTATGATAATCACATCAACCGAGGATGATGAAAGGCTACGAAGTGATATAAAGGAACCCAGACAACCCAGAACAACATGCTTTTCAATGGAGATAAATGTCAACTCCTCCGGTAAGGGGAAAATGAAGAAATCAAAAACAACACAGTATACCGACCAGACACATAAGATGTTATAAACCAGTTGAATAATGTGAACAAACCATAATATTCAACGGCAACAAAACAACGGTTGCTTCATGCAGAAAGATGGCATGCGGGATCCTGCGGACCTTCAAGACAAGGGAACACGATATTATTCAAGCCGTTAATTCTCTCAGGAATTGAATATTGTTGCGTCCTAACATCAAACTACAAGGCGAGTGAAACTGCTGAGGTAGACAGTGTTCAGATATTTTCGACCGCTCATATTAATGTGGTAAAGAATCTAAATCACTGGGAACCGCAGACGGGAGAGGTATATCATCATGTATACCTGAAAAATCCTAGAAGGTTTGGTTCCCAACTTCCATTCAGAAATAACATGCTACTGGCACGACAGGCATGGAAGACTGTACAATACTACCTCTGAAATCCCAAGGTGCCATATGCACAAAAAGAGAGAACACCTTAAACATGCGGGGCCCAAGACACCTTGCCATCTACCATCATGAGAAACAGCCTGGGATGGTGCACGGTAGAGAAGTTCAAGATGCACTGGACAAGTACCTACAAAGTGTACCACACCAGCCAGGCTGTGGGGGCCTGAGGGATGCGGCCGGCTTCCAACACCTTGGTCCACCAACCACCCAACCCAGCAGTCTGGACCCAGCCCGGGTGTGGTGGTGCAGTCCCTGTAAGTCTCCTCGAGGAAGTCGTGCTCAGGAATCGTACGTTCGTGCTCAGGGGTCGCACCATTGTCCTCAAGGAGTAATGATAAAGTCAGTGGCTTTATTGAGTTGATTATGTATAGTAACCTCCCCCCCCCCCCTTCCCCTACCCCAGTACCGTAAACTTGTGGGGTGGGAACTGTTGCCTTCAGCTTGTACAAAGATTAATTACATCCGGGAAATATTGCACGAGAAAACAGGGTGACAGGGATTCCTTTTACAGGCCTTAACGAAATTATATTTTGTTCTTTGGTTTTCACTCAAAATATTCCATTTTCTTTCTTTTTTCTCATCTTTGATACGTCTTGTGTGGTTCTTACACTATGTGATAATTATTATTTTTCCTCCATATTCTTGTCTTTCATAATCATTATCTGCCCTGTGGATCTGCCACAGTTTGATCTGAGGTGTCGTGCGTCTTTTGTGTTGCTGGGGAAGGGTGGTGTGTGATGGACGTGTTGTGTGTGTTGCTGGGGGAGGATGTTGTGTGGTGGACGTGTTGTGTGATTTGCTGGGGAGGATGGTGTGTGGTGGACGTGGTGTGTATGTTGCAAGGGGTGGGTGGTGTTTGGTGCAGGGGTGGGTGGTTTGTGGTGCAGAGGTTTTTGGTGTTTGGTACAGGGAGTGGGTGGTGTGTGGTGCAGGGGATGTATGATGTGTGGTGCAGGGGGTGGGTGGTGTTTGGTGGGCGGGGGTGGGTGGTGTGTGGTGCATGGGGTGGGTGGTGTGTGGTGCAGGGGGTGGATGGTGTGTGGTGGGCAGGGGGGTTGGTGGTGTGTGGTGGGCAGGTGTTGTGTGATGGGGAGGCAGGTGGTGGGTGTTGTGTGGTGGGGAGGCAGGTGGTGGGTGTTGTGTGGTGGGGAGGCAGGTAATGTGGTTAATGTTGCCGCAGCAGACGTGCCCACAACCCTGATGGCCATTGGAACTCTCCCCCGGAGTGCCACACCTGCCCCACCACACATACTGATACACCTAGTGTGCCACACCTGCCCCGCCACACATACTGATACACCTGGTGTAACACACCTACCCCTGCTAACACAACACCAGCCAGTAACTGCAACACTTATGTCCCTGCCATTGAGGTGTAAATGCTGATGTAAGTGCAGTATAAGCCATCTTGGTTCACACCGGCACTCTAGATACAGCGGCTGGCACACCAGGTGTATAGCTTCACTCACAGGCTTGTGTGATGTGTCCTACATGTAAGATGGTTGTGTTGAGAGCATGTTGTTGATGCTGGTGGAGGACGTGCTGCAGTGGGCCCTCCACTGTCTCTACAATACTACTGGTGAGGGTTGTGTTGGACGGTGCACCGTCCACAACCTCTACAACGCTGGTGTCGAGGGTTGTTTTGGAGTGGAACCGTCCAGGACCTCAGCAACACAGGTGGTGGGGATGAGATGGCGTGGTAACGTGTAGAAACTGTGCAACACGCGCAGTGGGGTTGTGTTGCAGGGGGCCACTCATAACCTCTACGACACTGGTGGTGAGGGTTGTGTTGGAGGTGGCCTTCCAGAACGTCTACAACACTGATGGTGAGGGTTGTGTTGCAGGGGGCCACTCATAACCTCTACGACACTGGTGGTGAGGGTTGTGTTGGAGGTGGCCGTCCAGAACGTGTACAACAGTGATGGGGAGGGTTATGTTGGAGCGGGCGGTTTAGGGCCTCTACAGCACTCAGTTGTTATATTACCAAAGTTTGTACCACAACTTCCTCAAGTTAGTGGAGCTCGATCGCCTCGCCTCCGGCCGTTCCAAGCGGTATACAACTTTACCTGACACTATTTTGGTGGGAATTTTTCTCCAGACTGTACTGAAAGAATGTTATTATTTTCATATTTTGAAGATGTGTTTGTGATGAGTTACTTTCCCAGCTGCTGATTGGGGCTGCAGGAAATATATCATGCGTACGTCGAGTTGTCAGTTGATGTGCGTCTGTTCAGTGACAGACGTCCTTTTATCTTCCTAATATTTTATGTTAACTGGAGTAAAGCTGGTGTAGTCTCCTGGGATCTTCTCCCTCCATATCCCGGGCTGGTCTTAGGCTGCTGGGTTGGGTCGTTGGTCGACCAGGCTGTTGAAAGCTGCGGTCCGCAAGCCCCAGTTTGCGTTCCAGAGAGTACTTACTCGTTACTTTACTTGCTGTCAGTAAACCAGTATGGTAACTACGTCACTACGATCCATGGAAGACCATTTTCTAATTCTTCAAGTTCTCCCGCCTTTTAGGGTTATTTTAGCACACGGGGGTAGTTTGTTCGTGAGACTTTTATTTCCCAGGAGAACGTCAACATTGGCTTCTCCTTCCATGTCTTGGAAGTCGGCAAGATCCATCCCACCATCTTACTGGAAGAGGCAACTGTTGCCTCGATTACTTCGCTGAAGGTAAGGTTTTCAGACGTCGTTACAAAGGTCTTTCACATCGTTCATCGTCAGACGTCGTTACAAAGGTCTTTCACATCGTTCATCGTTAGTGTCTGGCTCCGTCCGGTATTTTGCAGTGCTTTTGTTTTTGTTTTTTCACTGTTTTCATACGGGAGGTGTTGCAACTAGGAGAAGCATGTGTTTGTAAAGAATGGTCGTGTGTGTTAGGAAGGTCTTGTGAGAATTCTGGTCCTATATAGACCTGTCTTTAGACCCTGCTACTAACGAATATATATATATATATATATATATATATATATATATATATATATATATATATATATATATATATATATATATTTTTTTTTTTTTTTTATTTTTTTTTTTTTTTTTTTTTTGCTGTCTCCCGCGTTTGCGAGGTAGCGCAAGGAAACAGACGAAAGAAATGGCGCAACCCACCCCCATACACATGTATATACATACGTCCACACACGCAAATATACATACCTACACACCTTTCCATGGTTTACCCCAGACGCTTCACATGCCCCGATTCAATCCACTGACAGCACGTCAACCCCGGTATACCACATCGCTCCAATTCACTCTATTCCTTGCCCTCCTTTCACCCTCCTGCATGTTCAGGCCCCGATCACACAAAATCTTTTTCACTCCATCTTTCCACCTCCAATTTGGTCTCCCTCTTCTCCTCGTTCCCTCCACCTCCGACACATATATCCTCTTGGTCAATCTTTCCTCACTCATTCTATCCATGTGACCAAACCATTTCAAAACACCCTCTTCTGCTCTCTCAACCACGCTCTTTTTATTTCCACACATCTCTCTTACCCTTACGTTACTTACTCGATCAAACCACCTCACACCACACACTGTCCTCAAACATCTCATTTCCAGCACATCCATCCTCCTGCGCACAACTCTATCCATAGTCCACGCCTCGCAACCATACCACATTGTTGGAACCACTATTCCTTCAAACATACCCATTTTTGCTTTCCGAGATAATGTTCTCGACTTCCACACATTCTTCAAGGCTCCCAGAATTTTCGCCCCCTCCCCCACCCTATGATCCACTTCCGCTTCCATGTTTCCATCCGCTGACAGATCCACTCCCAGATATCTAAAACACTTCACTTCCTCCAGTTTTTCTCCATTCAAACTCACCTCCCAATTGACTTGACCCACAACCCTACTGTACCTAATAACCTTGCTCTTATTCACATTTACTTTTAACTTTCTTCTTTCACACACTTTACCAAACTCAGTCACCAGCTTCTGCAGTTTCTCACATGAATCAGCCACCAGCGCTGTATCATCAGCGAACAACAACTGACTCACTTCCCAAGCTCTCTCATCCCCAACAGACTTCATACTTGCCCCTCTTTCCAAAACTCTTGCATTCACCTCCCTAACAACCCCATCCATAAACAAATTAAACAACCATGGAGACATCACACACCCCTGCCGCAAACCTACATTCACTGAGAACCAATCACTTTCCTCTCTTCCTACACGTACACATGCCTTACATCCTCGATAAAAACTTTTCACTGCTTCTAACAACTTGCCTCCCACACCATATATTCTTAATACCTTCCACAGAGCATCTCTATCAACTCTATCATATGCCTTCTCCAGATGCATAAATGCTACATACAAATCCATTTGCTTTTCTAAGTATTTCTCACATACATTCTTCAAAGCAAACACCTGATCCACACATCCTCTACCACTTCTGAAACCACACTGCTCTTCCCCAATCTGATGCTCTGTACATGCCTTCACCCTCTCAATCAATACCCTCCCATATAATTTACCAGGAATACTCAACAAACTTATACCTCTGTAATTTGAGCACTCACTCTTATCCCCTTTGCCTTTGTACAATGGCACTATGCACGCATTCCGCCAATCCTCAGGCATATATATATATATATATATATATATATATATATATATATATATATATATATATATATATATATATATGTATATATTGATCACGCGCAAAATTGTGATCCTTTCCAATATATATATATATATATATATATATATATATATATATATATATATATATATATATATATATATTATCCCTGGGGATAGGGGAGAAAGAATACTTCCCACGTATTCCCTGCGTGTCGTAGAAGGCGACTAAAAGGGGAGGGAGCGGGGGGCTGGAAATCCTCCCCTCTCAATTTTTTTTTTTTTTTTTTTTAAATTTTCAAAAGAAGGAACAGAGAAGGGGGCCAGGTGAGGATATTCCCTCAGTGGCCCAGTTCTCTGTTCTTAACGCTACCTCGCTAACGCGGGAAATTGCGAATAGTTTGAAAAAAAAAAAAAAAAAAAAAATATATATATATATATATATATATATATATATATATATATATATATATATATATATATATATATATATATTTATTTATTGAGAGACTGAAGGCATGTACAGAGCATCACACTGGGGAAGAGCAGTGTGGTTTCAGAAATGGTAGGGGATGTGTGGATCAGATGTTTACTTTGAAGAATGTGTGTGAGAAGAAAGTTTTTACTAAGGATGTAAGGCATGTGTACGAGTAGGAAGAGAGGAGAATGATTGGTTCCCAGTGAAGGTCGGTTTACGGCAGGGGTGTGTGATGTCCCCATGGTTGTTTAATTTGTTAATGGATGGGGTGATTAGGGAGGTAAATGCAAGAGTTTTGGAGAGAGGGGCAAGAATGCATTCTGTTGTGGATGAGAGGGCCTGGGAAGTGAGTCAGTTGTTGTTCGCTGATGATACAGGGCTGATGGCTGATTCGTGGGAGAAACTGCAGAAATTGGTGACTGAGTTTGGAAAAGTGTGTAAAAGAAGAAAGCTGAGAGTAAATGTGAATAAGAGCAAGGTTATTTGGTACAGTAGGGTTGAGGGACAAGTTAATTGGGAGGTAAGTTTGAATGTAGAAAAACTAGAGGAAGTGAACTGTTTTAGATATCTGGGAGTGGAGCACATAGAAGTAAGGGAAAACACTAAAAGCATACACCTTAACAGTATCATGAAGGGTAGTAGAGTTACAACATAAATACAAAATATGGAAACAGAGAAATAGAAAACTTTCAGTTGGGGAAATAGAGGACAATATTAAACGAGTTGGGAATATAGAAAGTCCATCACTAAATACTCTAATGTTGGCCAAGCGGGACCGTCATTGTCTCGTTGTGGAGTTGAGGTCAGGTTGGGCTCGTCTGATTCTCTTTGACCTGCGTAACCCAGGACCGAGTGGGTCAGTGACGCGTTCCTCCTGTCCAGAAATGTCGGACCCGTTAGCTTATGGCGGGTCAGTGACGTGTTCCACCTGTCTTAAAATGGCGTCAGGTCTATGTCCTATTGGCAGGCCATCAAGCAGCTGTATGGCGGTGGTCATGTTTGTCTGGATGTTGATGACAGGGTCTTTCTTTCTAATGTGAATGGCTTCTGATATCTGTAGTCTCCTCCGATCACTGCAACTGGTAATGATTCCGGTGTTATTCACTGTAATCTCCCAGAATCATTACTAGTTGCAGTGATGGGAGGAGTGTACCGTCCATGTTTCTGTGACGTGTACCTCTCGTCGCTAACAGCAGATGACGCCTCGTCTGCCGTGGACGGTTGGGCCTCCTCACAGTTGATGTATGACAAGTAATTATTGATGACGGTTATCGTGTTATGTTGGGTTCTGATCAGTAAGTATGCATCCACCGGCCGCCCACGGTCGAACGTATAGGTTCGAATTTCGGTTGCGACAGTTGGTCCACAGTCAATCCAGCTGTTCATCCACATTTAGGGGTTGGTCGATAAATAGGTACCTGGCTCAGGCTAGGATATACATAAGCTTTAATGAGACGGTCTCGATTAGGTCTTCAGGTGTGCGTGCGCACATATAAAGCAGAACAATGTGTCTGTATCTTACCGCCGCAAGTTTTTGACAAACGATCACAGGCAAACTTGCCTGACCGTAGTCCACCGTGCGCTTCAGCATCATTTATCTTCACTACACGATCACATTAAGAACTTTTCCAACTGATTATTAAAGTACATTTCTCCTCCTCCAGCCAGGGACGGCACTTGAGGTTCCCGTGTTCGTCTTGTCGCAGGTAAACCTCGTAAGACACAGTTGATGCACAGGTTAGTGTTGTGTGGCAACACCTGCACTAGGCCTACTGGATACACCCGCCCCCCTCACACTCGAGTCTGTGGTTAGGTCATGTTCGTCCCTCAGGTCATTAGTAGCTCCAGTCGTCTCAAGTCTCTGAGCACGACGCCACGACACTTGGGTATGGTGGGCTGGGTCTTAGCAGGGTCAGGTCAAAGGCTAGACCATTATACCCCAGGAGTCGTACCGTCTTGCTCAAGGATCGTATCGTTAGTTCAAGAGTCGTACCGTCGTACTCAAGGGTCGGACGGACGTATTCAAGAGTTACAACAAAGTTAAAAACTTTTAACAAAATCCAACAGAACTTGTTTAGTTACGTGAGTCATCCGGCAGGTGGCTCCTGACCACGCACGTTCTCCATAACCCTGGACCCTACCTGTGCCACTATGTTCCTGACTGATGCAGGATTGCCACTACCCCTCCCTCCTGTGGTAGGGGACTGCCACTACCCCTATCTTCAGTGTTGGGGACTGCCACCACCCCTCCAGTGTTGGAGGACTGCCACCACCCCTCCCTTCAGTGTTGGTGACTGCCACCACCCCTCCAGTGTTGGAGGACTGCCACCACCCCTCCAGTGTTGGTGACTGCCACCACCCCTCCAGTGTTGGTGACTGCCACCACCCCTCCAGTGTTGGAGGACTGCCACCACCCCTCCAGTGTTGGTGACTGCCACCACCCCTCCAGTGTTGGTGACTGCCACCACCCCTCCAGTGTTGGTGACTGCCACCACCCCTCCAGTGTTGGTGACTGCCACCACCCCTCCAGTGTTGGTGACTGCCACCACCCCTCCAGTGTTGGAGGACTGCCACCACCCCTCCAGTGTTGGTGACTGCCACCACCCCTCCAGTGTTGGAGGACTGCCACCACCCCTCCAGTGTTGGAGGACTGCCACCACCCCTCCAGTGTTAGAGGACTGCCACCACCCCTCCAGTGTTGGAGGACTGCCACCACCCCTCCAGTGTTGGAGGACTGCCACCACCCCTCCAGTGTTGGAGGACTACCACCATGGACCACCGTTAATCAGGAAGTTTGAACACGTAAGAGCTGACGTGTTATTTGAACACGTTGTCAAATTGTTGTTGACACACTGCAATATAACCCGTGGCAGTGCCTGAGGTAGGTACACTGCTCAGCCTCGCCACACCATTACTAACTAGTGTGTGTTATAGTAAGACCATAAGGCCAAGTGTAATATTCATTTCTACGCCTGGTGTTCCCAGCACTGAAACAAACCAACCTGACACAGTCCTGGCGCTCGCTCCTGTGGACACTGAGGGCTGATCCCACAGCCAGCTACGTGATCCATCGTCTGTACCTCCCTGCATCGCAGATACGCCTATATTGCACTACTGACACTGGGTCGCTTACCAGGGAAATCCACAGAGCGCCACCGTCGTGCATCGCTGTCACCACATCGAGCCGTCTGGGTCAGCGCTCCCGCGCCCACCATCTTGCAGGTCCTCTTGACGACAGCCAGCTCCAGAGACGCGTCATCATCATCATCATCTCAGACGTCATCATCACGTGGCCTCGACCCGCTCGCTCACTCAGCTGAACCTGCTGGCGAACTGCTATTCTGCACACGTCTCCGCCTCGCTACACCCAAGATGCTTCTGTGTTATCTCCCCCAGGGGACGTAACTCCTGGTACTGGGCTTCTGTTATCTCCCCGGGGGACGTAACTCCTGGTACTGGGATTCTGTTATCTCCCCCTGGGGACGTAACTCCTGGTACTGGGCTTCTGTTATCTCCCCGGGGGACGTAACTCCTGGTACTGGGATTCTGTTATCTCCCCCTGGGGACGTAACTCCTGGTACTAGGCTTCTGTTATCTCCCCCTGGGGACGTAACTCCTGGTACTGGGCTTCTGTTATCTCCCCCCGGGGGACGTAACTCCTGGTACTGGGCTTCTGTTATCTCCCCCGGGGGACGTA
Organism: Panulirus ornatus; assembly: GCF_036320965.1. NCBI lineage: Eukaryota > Metazoa > Arthropoda > Malacostraca > Decapoda > Palinuridae > Panulirus > Panulirus ornatus. The sequence goes on from NC_092227.1 coordinate 89,522,629, forward strand.
ACTCCTGGTACTGGGCTTCTGTTATCTCCCCCGGGGGACGTAACTCCTGGTACTGGGCTTCTGTTATCTCCCGCGGGGGACGTAACTCCTGGTACTGGGCTTGTGTGTTATCTCCCCCGGGGGACGTAACCCCTGGTACTGGGCTTGTGTGTTATCTCTATATTTTCTCCTGTAGTGTTATGTTGTAGTGTAGGGGTAGGTAGGTTGGCCACATGGTGTGGCTACTGATAGTGTGGTGTGTACCACATGATGCGTCCCTTCACCACTGTGGTATGACCCACAGGTGTGAAGTCTTGACCCTTGACCTGACACTTAAGGTTCAGGTCAAATGCTCCAGGGTCGCACCCTGGTGTTGAGCATCATAATTACCCACGTAATGATTGTTAACCTCAGTAGAACCATAATGATGTTATTGAGGAACAACATGTACCCCTGTGATCATAATTGTTGACCATTTTGACCTAACATCATTGTACGGAGGTTGTACAGACGATAATGACCTCATTCTCTCCCTGGTGACCTCTTGCAGAAGCGGGCCAAAGGTCAGGCGCTGCTGGACCTAGTCTTCAACCACCTGGAGCTGATCGAGAGGGACTTCTTCGGTCTCCAGTACAACGAACAGGCCCCCAGCACCGAGAACCCCAGGGTGAGTGTTCCAGACCCTTCACCTTCCCCCAGCTTCATGTTTCCACAATTTCACGTTCCTAACCTTCATGTTCCCAGCGTCACGTGTCTCTAGCTTTACTCTTGCCTGACCAGACATGTTCCTTGTGGTCTTAGTTTGTGGTTTATGTCAACAAACATTTTGTTGAAGAGTCTTTATTGGAAGTCATGTACGGAGGCCAGGCTCATGCTACCACCTGAGGAGGTAATAGAGTCAGGTGAGAGGAGGGAGAGTGGAGGCTGTGAGAGGAGGGAGAGTGAAGGCTGTGAAAGGAGGGAGTATAGAGGTTGTGTGAGGAGGGACTGTGAAGATGGTGTCTCTGGTGAGTGGAGGAAGTATGAGGATGTTTACCAGGTCAGAGAAGGATGTGTGAGGATATGTGTTGTGAGAGATGAACTACAAGAGGAGGTCATGACACTGGCTTCCCTCCTCATAATGGTGAGAGTAATAAAAGCTTTCTGCCAAATTCAGCAAAGCAGAGCATATTGTCCTCGCTGGACAATAACAAACCATGTAACGTCCTTCATGTGTGTCAACATACAGGCACGGAAATCGCTTAGAACAAATACAAACTCCATTTATAACTGGTTTGGTAAACGAGTGAAGTGCAGCGTTTGTTGTCCCTCACTGGAACACACGCAGAAGGCCGTCTATAATTGAGGTGCGGACTGTGCATCACAACAGGAGCAGCGGGTCCTGTGGACTGTCTTAAAGTTCCTTCAGTGATGTAGTAGAAGTTCTCGTTGTCAAGAGCGAAAACGCAAACATGATCATTGCCGTAATCTGTAGACTACCTCGTCAATTTTTCGGAACTACTAAGAAACTTGGAAACATACAAAGCAGTACAAAAAGCAACAGACCACTAGCTGTGTGCCAGGTTTGTCATAGTGGAAGATATCAGACACTCACACATCACTGTGGGAAATGTTAGCAGGTATACAGGTAATTCAGGGGAAATAACCTGCAAATTGTCATTTTCACTATAGAGGCGCACATAATGTAAGTCGTGGACTTGAAGCGAAGTATTTCTCACATCTGTTCTTAAATGTGTCTGTATAAATACTTTCGACTACACTACTTGGCAGATTGTTCCGTATGTTAACAGTCCTATTGGTAAAGTACTTCGCCTCATTCTAGGTAATTCGTTTGCCCACGGGTTTGTACCCCAAACTACAAGTAAAATCAGACGAATGAATCCTTGTATCAGATCACCTCTTAACCTTCTTATTTCTAAGCTAAATAGATTCCAGTCGTTTAATCTGTTCTCGTAGGATTTGTTTCTCAGTCCAGGAATCATCTTGGTAACTCAACTGAAGTGCAACCTCAGCAATCCCATGTGACAATTTTTGTTAGTGATCTTTGATGGGGAACCTTACTGAAAGTTTTTTGAAAATCTAGACAGATAGCATGAAGAGCTTTACCTTCGTCACACATGTTGATTATATGATGAACGTAATCAGTCAGCTTTGTCACACATGATCAGTCTCGTCAACAACCAAGTTGAGACTTGTGTATTAAGTGCTGGTCATCGAAATGTTTACATTCTACCTCGAATGATGCTTTCCATAAGTTTACCAACGACAAACATTAAGCTAATTGGACGGTATATCCAGGCAGTGACTTTGGCAAACTTCCATTCATCTGGAACTTGACCTGTAGCAAGTGACTTACTGAGAAGGACAGTCAAGAGTTTATCTATCTTATGATTGACCTCATTCATTGTTCTCAAATATAACGTATCAGGAGCTGCCGTTGGATTGATTTTAATTCCGTTTATTTCTCAAAGTCAGTCTTCGGCTTTTATGTCAGTTTGTTGAAAAACTTACGTCTGTCTTACCAGTGATATTGGATTTGGGAGATGGGTTGTGTCTTCCATCGAAAATAAAGATAGAAAAAGTCATTTAATATTTCTATCATGGCTTCGTTGTCTTAAATTCTCTTTCTTTTAATATAACTGTAAAACTCCTTAGGGTTTCTTTTTTGCTATTCTCAGCAACATACACTTCATATTGACGTATACTTTGTTGTATAACTCTCTTACTTTATCTACGCAAATTTACATACCTTACTCTATCATGTTGGTTATTGGATTCTCTGAGTTTCTTATGAGCTACTTTCTCAGACAACAGCCACTTTTATATTTCCCCGTTGTTCTGCCACCTTGGTTTTGTTCCAGAAATACACCGCCTACTGTGCACTGGTACGTATGGTTCCTCTGTTGCTTTGAAGGTTTTTATGAAACTTTTCCAAGCTGTGTTCATGTCATTTTCAATGACTATATCATCCCAGATTTGCCTGTCAAAAACAATGTGAGGAGCATTAAAAATCTGCACGTTTATATGGGGAATGTTTTCGCGAAAGTCGTTTTGACCAGCATTACATGTACTGTTGAAAGCAACATCAAAAGTTATTTGTCGGTGATCACCTGTACCTCATTTGCAGTAAGAACTAATGTAATCTATTCTCGTCACGAGTAGGTTTCTCGACTAACTGGATTGAGGCACTGTCAAGCAAAGCTCGGTAGAGTCCAGGTGGGTCCGGAGCTACTGGAAAGGAATTCTCACCATTTACATGTGACGGCCTCCTCACAAACCCAGTCCCAAGTAAACTTGTCGTGGGTGACTTCAACCTACCACACATGAGTGGAGTCAGGCAGGACGTAACATAGTAACACAAAATACCGACACTGGAGACAGCTTGGACGAACAGCCGCAAGAAAGAAAGTTATTCAGACTCTGTGAAAAGTTTTCCTACAGCCAGAAAAAACAACATTTTTGACTGTCATCGCTAATATTGTGAACCTAATATGTGATGTTACCACCTGAAACACCCTGTACTCTGATCACAACCTGATTGAAGTCAAATCAAGCTTGGATGCTAAACCGACGAGTCAGAACACATGAATCAGTGTTGTTGTTTTCAGTTTTGATAATAAGTGGATAAAGTGGGAGGATGTGATCATTGAGATGTGTGCGAGGAAACCCTGCTGAGTACCACAACAGAGGAGGAATGTGTACATGACCTGACCACCTTGGTCCTCCAGACATACAACAGACATATACCTACATAACCCAGGACAACATGGTGTCAGGGCGGGAAGATCTCGCCTCTCTCTGTTGTTGGATCATTATGATAGCATTCTTGTAGCTCTGGGAAACATGGTGTCAGGGCGGGAAGATCTCGCCTCTCTCTGTTGTTGGATCATTATGATAGCATTCTTGTAGCTCTGGGAAACACACAAAACTCGGACGTGATTTATACAGACTTTGTATAGTATTTGACTCATGTGACCATGGTGTGAGAGCACATAGAATGCGAGAGATGGGAATAACCGGAAAAACTGAGCGATGGAAATACAACTTTTTAACCAATAGATCACAACTCTCTCCAGTGTCTCCATCGTACAAAGCTCAGTCCCGCAAGGAACTGTACTTGCACCCCTCCTGTTCCTCATTCATAATTATACCTGACACAGACGCAAACACGAGCCACAGCTTCACATCATCCTTTGTAGATGATACAGGAATATGTATGATAATCACATCAGTAGATGATCCTGAAGACTACGAAGTGATATAAAGGAAGTCTAACTGGGGAACCGAGAACAGCATGCTTAACAATGGATATCAATGTCAACTCCTCCGGTATGGGGAAAATTAAATCACAGACAACACAGAACACGAGACAGACACCGAAGCTATCATAAACCAGCAGAATAATGTGAAAACCCTTGGAGTAATGTTCTAGCGACATAACCTTTAGCGAACACAACACAACAACGGTTGCCTCATGCAGAAGATGACAGACTGGATCCTGCGGACCTTCAAGCCAAGGGAAGAAAAACCAATGATGATATTATTCAAAGCGCTAATTCTTTAAAGAATTAGATATTGTTGCGTTTTAACATAACCCTTCAAAGGGGGATAAATTGGGAATTTAGAATGTGTTCAGAGATCTTTCACTGCCCATATTGAGGTAAAAGACCTAGACTATCAGGTAACGACTGAGGCTATACTCCCTGAATGGTATGGTTCCCAACTTACAATGGGAAATAACATGCTACTGGCACGACAGGCATGGAAGACTGTACAATACTACCTCTGAAATCCCAAGGTGCCATATGCACAAAAAGAGAGAACACCTTAAACATGCGGGGCCCAAGACACCTTGCCATCTACCATCATGAGAAACAGCCTGGGATGGTGCACGGTAGAGAAGTTCAAGATGCACTGGACAAGTACCTACAAAGTGTACCACACCAGAGTGCAAAGTGTGCCACACCAGAGTGGGAGGAGTGCGCCTGGTAAGAGAAGGAGGAGTGCCAGGCTGCCGTGCCGGCTCTCACCTGCGGCTGGTGGCAGGGTCCCCCCAACCACCACAGGTGTGTTGCCTCTCTGGTTACACTCACAGCCTCACCACGCACTCGAGATCTCCAGCACGACCCAGCACACTGGCATGTGCAGGTCTGGCCCTCGACAGCTGAACGACCAAGGTCGTCGTACCCTAGTACCGTGTCGTCATGTTCAAGTGTCGTGCTGTCGTGGTCGAGGGTCGTAACATTGCACGACACATCAGGTGGTGGAGCGTCCAGTGTAGGTCAGGTCAGGTCAGGTCAGTGTGAGTGATGCCTGCCTGATGTGGTCTGGGACGTGTGGTGCCAATGTGGTACAGGTCCATGGCACTACTGCACTACTCCCTTGTACCACACTGAATGGTTCAACGCCAGTGTCTCTAGACTGGGATGTTACCTGGGACCAGTTTTGGGATGTCACCTGAGACCAGTGTTGGGATGTTTCCTGGGACCAGTGCTGGGATGCTTCCTGGGACCAGTGTTGGTTCTTGTGATCGGTGTTGTTCGTACGTGTGTTTGTTTGCATCTTTGCATGCCCCGGGCGGGATACGTGTGGCTGACTGTGGCTAACAACTGTTCTGGTTGTAACGACGTGTGGCTGACTGTGGCTAACAACTGTTCTGGTTGTAACGACGTGTGGCTGACTGTGGCTAACAACTGTTCTGGTTGTAACGACGTGTGGCTGACTGTGGCTAACAACTGTTCTGGTTGTAACGACGTGTGGCTGACTGTGGCTAACAACTGTTCTGGTTGTAACGACGTGTGGCTGACTGTGGCTAACAACTGTTCTGGTTGTAACGATGGTCGGTACAGGGATGTCTGTGCCACACTGGTGACGGTTTGCATGTTACAGCTGTTCTTCTGTACTCTGTATTGTTTGATGGATTTTTGATGATTGGATGGAAAACAGATATGGGTTGTAGGGCAGAAGTGGGCTGCATGTTGTGCCCCGTCTGGCGATCAGTTACTCCAGCAATTTGGTTGTGGTGGTGGTAGTCGAGGTGTTGTGCTCGTGGTGTTAAGACGTTGTTGCAGGGGTTAAGTGGTCGTGCAGGTGGCGCTGCTGCCAACGCTACCATGCTCGACCTTCGCCTCCCCCTTACTTACGTACATACGTCTCGCTCATTACGTGCCGGTCATCCATCACTCTTGTACTATACAAATATTTCTTTATTATCCTGAGTAACATATTTCTGAGTTGACTTCATGTTATGTCCTCTGGTTGCTCTGTCTTCACGTCTTTCGAACTGTTCACTGTCCACAACATGGATCTATGTTATAGACTTAAAAATTTTGTTGTGATCAGGTCACCCCTCACTCCTCTTTTCGAAGATGGGCCAATTTAAGACCTCTTACTTTTCCCTGTATGTCACATTTCTTTCTCATATTTGTTGCTGGCAGTTCAACTTCCAAGCAACTAAACTGTTGTTCGTGACAACTTCCTGGTGACCAAACAGTTGCTGGCGACTCAACTTCCGGGCAACCGGACCATCGTTACGGAGAGACCGTCTGTGGGAGAGGATCGTGTGCCACAATGTTTCTGACTGGCTCCTTCTGTCCACACTAGCCATGTATCGAGAGTTTATTTGTTCACTATACACACTGCGGCTTATGGTTACCTGCTGGTACTGAGTCCAGTCAGGCAGTGTTTGTCAGGGGTGCTGGGTTGGTTGGTTGGTTGAAACCCAACCAGACTCCCCCTCTCTCAGGCTTACCACTCACCAGACTTTCACCTTTCTCAGACTTCATCAGTCACCAGATTATTGAATACCTGGGGAAGTCTTCGAAGGTCTTCACCTTCACAGCCCGGGCTGGGCCCAGGCTGGTGGTGGGTTGGGTGGTTGGTGGAGCAAGGTGTTGGAAGCCGGCCGCATCCCTCAGGCCCCCACAGCCTGGCTGGTGTGGTACACTTTGTAGGTACTTATCCAGTGCATCTTGAACTTCTCTACCGTGCAGCATCCCAGGCTGTTTCTCATGATGGTAGATGGCAAGGTGTCTTGGGCCCCGCATGTTTAAGGTGTTCTCTCTTTTTGTGCATATGGCACCTTGGGATTTCAGAGGTAGTATTGTACAGTCTTCCATGCCTCTGTCGTGCCAGCAGCATGTTATTTCTGAATGTAAATTGGGAACCAAACCTACCAGGATTTTCCAGGTATACAGGGTTGATAGAGATGCTCCATAGAAGATATTAAGAGTATATGGTGTGGGAGGTAAGTT
>NC_092227.1:89834860-89952360 GCF_036320965.1 Panulirus ornatus
TTGGCGGTGTGGTGTTGGCAGTGTAGTGTTGGCGGTGTGGTGTTGGCAGTGTAGTGTTGGCGGTGTGGTGTTGGTGGTGTTGGCAGTGTAGTGTTGGCGGTGTGGTGTTGGTGGTGTTGGCAGTGTAGTGTTGGCGGTGTGGTGGTGGTGGTGTTGGCTGTGTGATGGTAGTGTTGGCGGTGTGGTAGCGATGGTGGTGGTGGTGGTGGTGGTGGTGACGTGTGAGGAAATGTTTGTGTAGGACTCCACCCGTAGCTGACCTCAGACCCTCACACACACCTCATCTTTTCTACGCTTCTTAAAAACTTTCTCTCACCACACTCACAGCCCCTTCTCAATATATATATATATATATATATATATATATATATATATATATATATATATATATATATATATATATTTTTTTTTTTTTTTTTTGTCGCTGTCTCCCGCGTTTGCGAGGTAGCGCAAGGAAACAGACGAAAGAAATGGCCCAAACCACCCCCATACACATGTATATACATACGTCCACACACGCAAATATACATATCTACACAGCTTTCCATGGTTTACCCCAGACGCTTCACATGCCCTGATTCAATCCACTGACAGCACGTCAACCTCGGTATACCACATCGATCCAATTCACTCTATTCCTTGCCCTCCTTTCACCCTCCTGCATGTTCAGGCCCCGATCACACAAAATCTTTTTCACTCCATCTTTCCACCTCCAATTTGGTCTCCCACTTCTCCTCGTTCCCTCCACCTCCGACACATATATCCTCTTGGTCAATCTTTCCTCACTCATTCTCTCCATGTGCCCAAACCACTTCAAAACACCCTCTTCTGCTCTCTCAACCACGCTCTTTTTATTTCCACACATCTCCCTTACCCTTACGTTACTTACTCGATCAAACCACCTCACACCACACATTGTCCTCAAACATCTCATTTCCAGCACATCCATCCTCCTGCGCACAACTCTATCCATAGCCCACGCCTCGCAACCATACAACATTGTTGGAACCACTATTCCTTCAAACATACCCATTTTTGCTTTCCGAGATAATGTTCTCGACTTCCACACATTCTTCAAGGCTCCCAGGATTTTCACCCCCTCCCCCACCCTATGATCCACTTCCGCTTCCATGGTTCCATCCGCTGCCAGATCCACTCCCAGATATCTAAAACACTTTACTTCCTCCAGTTTTTCTCCATTCAAACTTACCTCCCAATTGACTTGGCCCTCAACCCTACTGTACCTAATAACCTTGCTCTTATTCATATTTACTCTTAACTTTCTTCTGTCACACACTTTACCAAACTCAGTCACCAGCTTCTGCAGTTTCTCACATGAATCAGCCACCAGCGCTGTATCATCAGCGAACAACAACTGACTCACTTCCCAAGCTCTCTCATCCCCAACAGACTTCACACTTGCCCCTCTTTCCAAAACTCTTGCATTCACCTCCCTAACAACCCCATCCATAAACAAATTAAACAACCATGGAGACATCACACACCCCTGCCGCAAACCTACAGAGAAGGGGGCCAGGTGAGGATATTCCCTCAAAGGCCCAGTCCTCTGTTCTTAACGCTACCTCGCTATCGCGGGAAATGGCGAATAGTATGAAAATATATATATATATATATATATATATATATATATATATATATATATATATATATATATATATATATATATATATATATTCGCCATTTCCAGGGTTACCGAGGTAGCGTCAAGACAGATGATTGAGCCTTAGAGAGAATATCCTCACTTGGCCCTCTTCTCTGTTCCTTCTTTTGGAAAAGTAAAAACTGGAAGGAATAATTACCAGTCCCCCGTTCCCAGCCCTTTTAGTCAGAAGCCATTCACATTAGAGAGAAAGACCGTCATCAACATCAAGACAAACATGACCACCGCCATACAGCTGCTTGATGGCCTGCCAATAGGACGTAGACCTGACGCCGTTTTAAGACAGGTGGAACACGTCACTGACCCGCCATAAGCTAACGGGTCCGACATTTCTGGACAGGAGGAACGCGTCACTGACCCACTCGGTCCTGGGTTACGCAGGTCAAAGAGAATCAGACGAGCCCAACCTGCCCCGGACAGTAACATCTCCCTTGGCCTGACTTACGGTATTTAGTGATGGACTGTCTATATTACTACTTCGTGTGAGATTGTTCTCTGTTTTCCTCTTCTGTAATATATATATATATATATATATATATATATATATATATATTTTTTTTTTTTTTTTTTTATACTTTGTCGCTGTCTCCCGCGTTTGCGAGGTAGCGCAAGGAAACAGACGAAAGAAATGGCCCAACCCCCCCCATACACATGTACATACACACGTCCACACACACAAATATACATACCTACACAGCTTTCCATGGTTTACCCCGGACGCTTCACATGCCTTGATTCAATCCACTGACAGCACGTCAACCCCTGTATACCACATCGCTCCAATTCACTCTATTCCTTGCCCTCCTTTCACCCTCCTGCATGTTCAGGCCCCGATCACACAAAATCTTTTTCACTCCATCTTTCCACCTCCAATTTGGTCTCCCTCTTCTCCTCGTTCCCTCCACCTCCGACACATATATCCTCTTGGTCAATCTTTCCTCACTCATTCTCTCCATGTGCCCAAACCATTTTAAAACACCCTCTTCTGCTCTCTCAACCACGCTCTTTTTATTTCCACACATCTCTCTTACCCTTACGTTACTTACTCGATCAAACCACCTCACACCACACATTGTCCTCAAACATCTCATTTCCAGCACATCCATCCTCCTGCGCACAACTCTATCCATAGCCCACGCCTCGCAACCATACAACATTGTTGGAACTACTATTCCTTCAAACATACCCATTTTTGCTTTCCGGGATAATGTTCTCGACTTCCACACATTTTTCAAGGCTCCCAAAATTTTCGCCCCCTCCCCCACCCTATGATCCACTTCCGCTTCCATGGTTCCATCCGCTGACAGATCCACTCCCAGATATCTAAAACACTTCACTTCCTCCAGTTTTTCACCATTCAAACTCACCTCCCAATTGACTTGACCCTCAACCCTACTGTACCTAATAACCTTGCTCTTATTCACATTTACTCTTAACTTTCTTCTTCCACACACTTTACCAAACTCCGTCACCAGCTTCTGCAGTTTCTCACATGAATCCGCCACCAGCGCTGTATCATCAGCGAACAACAACTGACTCACTTCCCAAGCTCTCTCATCCCCAACAGACTTCATACTTGCCCCTCTTTCCAAGACTCTTGCATTTACCTCCCTAACAACCCCATCCATAAACAAATTAAACAACCATGGAGACATCACACACCCCTGCCGCAAACCTACATTCACTGAGAACCAATCACTTTCCTCTCTTCCTACACGTACACATGCCTTACATCCTCGATAAAAACTTTTCACTGCTTCTAACAACTTGCCTCCCACACCATATATTCTTAATACCTTCCACAGAGCATCTCTATCAACTCTATCATATGCCTTCTCCAGATCCATAAATGCTACATACAAATCCATTTGCTTTTCTAAGTATTTCTCACATACATTCTTCAAAGCAAACACCTGATCCACACATCCTCTACCACTTCTGAAACCACACTGCTCTTCCCCAATCTGATGCTCTGTACATGCCTTCACCCTCTCAATCAATACCCTCCCATATAATTTACCAGGAATACTCAACAAACTTATACCTCTGTAATTTGAGCACTCACTCTTATCCCCTTTGCCTTTGTACAATGGCACTATGCACGCATTCCGCCAATCCTCAGGCACCTCACCATGAGTCATACATACATTAAATAACCTTACCAACCAGTCAACAATACAGTCACCCCCTTTTTTAATAAATTCCACAGCAATACCAATCAAACCTGCTGCCTTGCCGGCTTTCATCTTCCGCAAAGCTTTTACTACCTCTTCTCTGTTTACCAAATCATTTTCCCTAACCCTCTCACTTTGCACACCACCTCGACCCAAACACCCTATATCTGCCACTCTGTCATCAGACACATTCAACAAACCTTCAAAATACTCATTCCATCTCCTTCTCACATCACCACTACTTGTTATCACCTCCCCATTTGCGCCCTTCACTGAAGTTCCCATTTGCTCCCTTGTCTTACGCACCCTATTTACCTCCTTCCAGAACATCTTTTTATTCTCCCTAAAATTTACTGATAGTCTCTCACCCCAACTCTCATTTGCCCTTTTTTTCACCTCTTGCACCTTTCTCTTGACCTCCTGTCTCTTTCTTTTATACTTCTCCCACTCAATTGCATTTTTTCCCTGCAAAAATCGTCCAAATGCCTCTCTCTTCTCTTTCACTAATACTCTTACTTCTTCATCCCACCACTCACTACCCTTTCTAAACAGCCCACCTCCCACTCTTCTCATGCCACAAGCATCTTTTGCGCAATCCATCACTGATTCCCTAAATACATCCCATTCCTCCCCCACTCCCCTTACTTCCATTGTTCTCACCTTTTTCCATTCTGTACATAGTCTCTCCTGATACTTCTTCACACAGGTCTCCTTCCCAAGCTCACTTACTCTCACCACCTTCTTCACCCCAACATTCACTCTTCTTTTCTGAAAACCCATACTAATCTTCACCTTAGCCTCCACAAGATAATGATCAGACATCCCTCCAGTTGCACCTCTCAGCACATTGACATCCAAAAGTCTCTCTTTCGCACGCCTGTCAATTAACACGTAATCCAATAATGCTCTCTGGCCATCTCTCCTACTTACATAAGTATACTTATGTATATCTCGCTTTTTAAACCAGGTATTCCCAATCATCAGTCCTTTTTCAGCACATAAATCTACAAGCTCTTCACCATTTCCATTTACAACACTGAACACCCCATGCATACCAATTATTCCCTCAACTGCCACATTACTCACCTTTGCATTCAAATCACCCATCACTATAACCCGGTCTCGTGCATCAAAACCGCTAACACACTCATTTAGCTGCTCCCAAAACACTTGCCTCTCATGATCTTTCTTCTCATGCCCAGGTGCATATGCACCAATAATCACCCACCTCTCTCCATCAACTTTCAATTTTACCCATATTAATCGAGAATTTACTTTCTTACATTCTATCACATACTCCCACAACTCCTGTTTCAGGAGTATTGCTACTCCTTCCCTTGCTCTTGTCCTCTCACTAACCCCTGACTTCACTCCCCAGACATTTCCAAACCACTCTTCCCCTTTACCCTTGAGCTTCGTTTCACTCAGAGCCAAAACATCCAGGTTCCTTTCCTCAAACATACTACCTATCTCTCCTTTTTTCACATCTTGGTTACATCCACACACACATATATATATATATATATATATATATATATATATATATATATATATATATGCGCTACCTCGCAAACGCGGGAGACAGCGACAAAGTATAAAAAAAAAAAAAAATATATATATATATATATATATATATATATATATATATATATATATATATATATATATATATATATATTCTTTCTTTCAAACTATTCGCCATTTCCCGCATTAGCGAGGTAGCGTTAAGAACAGAGGACTGGGCCTTTGAGGGACTACCCTCACCTGGCCCAATTCCCTTGTTCCTTTTGCAAAAAAAAAAAAAAAAAAAAAAAAAGAGAGAGGGGAGGATTTCCAGCCCCCCCCCGCTCCCTCCCCTTTTAGTCGCCTTCTACGACACGCAGGGAATACGTGGGAAGTATTCTTGCTCCCCTATCCCCAGGGATAATATATATATATATATATATATATATATATATATATATATATATATATATATATATATATATATATATATATTTCTTTCCCTTAGCGTTGCTGACCACGAATCATTGACGGCACCGTCCGGGTTCGATTCCCGGGTGTGGCAGTTTTCCCGCGAACCCGTCCCCCTGTTCATCCTTCCCTTGGTGGTGGAGGACAAATGGGTACCTGGCTTAGACCGAGGTATATGTACCTTTCCTCACCTTCTTGGCCCATGACACTATCTCTGGAAATCTTGTAACGCCTGGGTTTAGGAGGGTTGGGTTACTGGTCAAAACGTTCGGTGATATTGCGTCTATGTCTCTGTGGGATGGGATCAAGACAATTAGGAACAAATTGTTCAGTGTCTTCATTGCATATCTTGTGTCTAGGGCAGGCATGAGGGGGAGAGTTTGAGAGCAATGTAGAAATATATATATATATATATATATATATATATATATATATATATATATATATATATGTGTGTGTGTGTGTGTGTGTGTGTGTGTGTGTGTGTGTGTGTGTGTGTGTGTGTGGAAATAAAAAGAGCGTGGTTGAGAGAGCAGAAGAGGGTGTTTTGAAATGGTTTGGGCACATGGAGAGAATGAGTGAGGAAAGATTGACCAAGAGGATATATGTGTCGGAGGTGGAGGGAACGAGGAGAAGTGGGAGACCAAATTGGAGGTGGAAAGATGGAGTGAAAAAGATTTTGTGTGATCGGGGCCTGAACATGCAGGAGGGTGAAAGGAGGGCAAGGAATAGAGTGAATTGGATCGATGTGGTATACCGGGGTTGACGTGCTGTCAGTGGACTGAATCAGGGCATGTGAAGCGTCTGGGGTAAACCATGGAAAGCTGTGTAGGTATGTATATTTGCGTGTGTGGACGTATGTATATACATGTGCATGGGGGTGGGTTGGGCCATTTCTTTCGTCTGTTTCCTTGCGCTACCTCGCAAACGCGGGAGACAGCGACAAAGCAAAAAAAAAAAAGAAAAGATATATAAGTTTGTTGAGTATTCCTGGTTAATTATATGGGAGGGTATTGATTGAGAGGGTGAAAGCATGTACAGAGCATCAGATTGGGGAAGAGCAGTGTGGTTTCAGAAGTGGTAGAGGATGTGTGGATCAGGTGTTTGCTTTGAAGAATGTATGTGAGAAATACTTAGAAAAGCAAATGGATTTGTATGTAGCATTTATGGATCTGGAGAAGGCATATGATAGAGTTGATAGAGATGCTCTGTGGAAGGTATTAAGAATATATGGTGTGGGAGGCAAGTTGTTAGAAGCAGTGAAAAGTTTTTATCGAGGATGTAAGGCATGTGTACGTGTAGGAAGAGAGGAAAGTGATTGGTTCTCAGTGAATGTAGGTTTGCGGCAGGGGTGTGTGATGTCTCCATGGTTGTTTAATTTGTTTGTGGATGGGGTTGTTAGGGAGGTGAATGCAAGAGTTTTGGAAAGAGGGGCAAGTATGAAGTCTGTTGGGGATGAGAGAGCTTGGGAAGTGAGTCAGTTGTTGTTCGCTGATGATACAGCGCTGGTGGCTGATTCATGTGAGAAACTGCAGAAGCTGGTGACTGAGTTTGGTAAAGTGTGTGAAAGAAGAAAGTTAAGATTAAATGTGAATAAGAGCAAGGTTATTAGGTACAGTAGGGTTGAGGGTCAAGTCAATTGGGAGGTGAGTTTGAATGGAGAAAAACTGGAGGAAGTGAAGTGTTTTAGATATCTGGGAGTGGATCTGGCAGCGGATGGAACCATGGAAGCGGAAGTGGATCATAGGGTGGGGGAGGGGGCGAAAATTCTGGGAGCCTTGAAGAATGTGTGGAAGTCGAGAACATTATCTCGGAAAGCAAAAATGAGTATGTTTGAAGGGATAGTGGTTCCAACAATGTTGTATGGTTGCGAGGCGTGGGCTATGGATAGAGTTGTGCGCAGGAGGATGGATGTGCTGGAAATGAGATGTTTGAGGACAATGTGTGGTGTGAGGTGGTTTGATCGAGTAAGTAACGTAAGGGTAAGAGAGATGTGTGGAAATAAAAAGAGCGTGGTTGAGAGAGCAGAAGAGGGTGTTTTGAAATGGTTTAGGCACATGGAGAGAATGAGTGAGGAAAGATTGACCAAGAGGATATATGTGTCGGAGGTGGAGGGAACGAGGAGAAGAGGGAGACCAAATTGGAGGTGGAAAGATGGAGTGAAAAAGATTTTGTGTGATCGGGGCCTGAACATGCAGGAGGGTGAAAGGAGGGCAAGGAATAGAGTGAATTGGAGCGATGTGGTATACCGGGGTTGACGTGCTGTCAGTGGATTAAATCGGGGCATGTGAAGCGTCTAGGGTAAACCATGGAAAGCTGTGTAGGTATGTATATTTTGCGTGTGTGGACGTATGTATATACAGGTGTATGGGGGTGGGTTGGGCCATTTCTTTCGTCTGTTTCCTTGCGCTACCTCGCAAACGCGGGAGACAGCGACAAAGCAAAAAAAAAAAAAAAAAAAAAATATATATATATATATATATATATATATATATATATATATATTTATTTTATATTTATTATACTTTGTCGCTGTTTCCTGGGTGCTGTGAGATCCCCAAGAATGTGGACCCTGGAGCAGGAGTGATTAAAATACATGCATACAAATATATGTATATATGTATGTATATTATCCCTGGGGATAGGGGAGAAAGAATACTTCCCACGTATTCCCTGCGTGTTGTAAAAGGCGACTAAAAGGGAAGGGAGCAGGGGGCTGGAAATCCTCCCCTCTCGTTTTTTTTTTTTTTAATTTTCCAGAAGGAACGGTGAAGGGGGCCAGATGAGGATATTTTCTCAAAGGCCCAGTCCTCTGTTGTTAACGCTACCTTGCTAACGCTGGAAATGGTGAATAGTATGAAAGAAAGAAATGTATGTATATATGAAAATTGCTCTCAACACTCACTTTCACTGGCTTCGAACAAGAAAAAGAATCCTTCATTGTGCTCTAAAAACTATTTCACGCGCTCCGCCTTAAAGTACATCACATGGTCTTTCATCCACTCGGCAAAACACACTAAATACAACACTCCGGACAATCACTCGCTGCTTAGAATTCATAAACATTCAGCGCCCGCACAACGAAACTGATATTTTTTCCTCCAGTAGAATCGCACCTAAACATGTTCGGCATCCGGGCTGAAAAACATACTCTCCACTTGACATACACTCATTTGAAACCATACTTCCCAGACAGGTACGAGTCATACTTTCTCTTCTAAGTCCTGATCAGCACACATCTTCCTGGTATCATTAAGTTACACCATCATATATATATATATATATATATATATATATATATATATATATATATATATATATATATATATATATATATATATTTATTTTATTTATTTATATATTTTGCTTTGTCGCTGTCTCCCGCGTTAGCGAGGTAGCGCAAGGAAACAGGCGAAAGAATGGCCCGACCCACTCACATACACATGTATATACATACACGTCCACACACGCAAATATACATATCTATACATCTCAACGTATACATATATATATATATATATATATATATATATATATATATATATATATATATATATATATATATATATATATATATATATATACACACACACAGACATATACATATATACACATGTACATAATTCATACGGTCTGCCTTTATTCATTCCCATCGCCACCTCGCCACACATGAAATAACAACCCCCTCCCCCCCCCATGTGTGCGAGGTAGCGCTAGGAAAAGACAACAAAGGCCACATTCGCTCACAATCAGTCTCAGGCTGTCATGTAATAATGCACCGAAACCACAGCTCCCTTTCCACATCCAGGCCCCACAAAACTTTCCAAGGTTTACCCCAGACGCTTCACATGCCTTGGTTCAATCCATTGACAGCACGTCGACCCCGGTATACCACATCGTTTGAGTTCACTCTATTCCTTGCACGCCTTTCACCCTCCTGCATGTTCAGGCCCCGATCCCTCAAAATCTTTTTCACTCCATCTTTCCACCTCCAATTTGGTTTCCCACTTTTCTTCATTCCCTACACCTCTGACACATATCCTCTTTGCCAATCTTTCCTCACTCATTCTCTCCAAGTGACCAAACCATTTCAAAACACCCTCTTCTGCTCTCTCAACCACACACTTTTTATTACCACACATCTCTCTTACCCTTTCATTACCTACTCGATCAAACCACCTCACACCACATATTGTCCTCAAACATCTCATTTCCAACACATCCATCCTCCTCCGCACAACCCTATCTATAGCCCACGCCTCGCAACCATATAACATTGTTGGAACCACTGTTCCTTCAAACATACCCATTTTTACTTACCGTTTTTACTTACATGATCAAACCACCTCACACCACATACTGTCCTCAAACATCGCATTTCCAACACATCCACCATCCTCCGCACAACCTTACTTGCAGCCCACGCCTCGCATCCATATACTGTAGTTGGGACAACTATACCTTCAAGCATACCCATTTGTGTCCTCCCAGATATCAATCTCTCGTTCCACACATTCTGTAGCACTCCCAGACCTCCAGCCCCTTCCCCTACCCTATGATTACTTCTGCATCCCTCTGCTGCCAAATCCACTCCCAGAGATCTAAAAAAAACTTCTCTTCCTCTCAAGTTTTTCTCCATTCAAACTCACACCCAGACTAGCCTGTCCCTCAACCCTGCTGAACCTTATAATCTTACTCTTATTCACATTTACTCTCAATTTTCTTCTTCGACATTCTCTTCGAAATGTCACCAAACTTCTGCAGTTTCTCACTCGAACCAGCCACCAGTGCTGTATCATCAGCAAACATCAACTGACTTCCCAGGCCCACTCATTCCTCACAGATTGCATACTCTTGACGCTCTTCAGGACTCGCATTTACCTCCCTCAACACCCCATCCATAAACAAATTTAACTGTGGTTATATCTCACACTGCAGCCGCACACCAGCCTTCACTGAGAACCACTCACTCTTCTCTTCCTATTGGTACGCATACCTTACACTATTGATAGAAACTTTTCAGTGCTTGTAGCAGCTTTCCTCACACCGTATATACTTAAGACCTTCCATAAGGCATCTCTTTCAACCCTACCTTATGCATTCGCCAGATCCATAAATGCTGCTTACTGATCCAAATGTTTCCTGAAGTATTTCTCACACACACTCCTGATTCACTGGGACGACCCAGGCTAATGGTTTTTGCCACTGGAACATTAAAGGGAGATGGTTTGTACCATTGTAACTATAGTTTTGATGGTTGATAACACTGGGACGACCCAGTTTTAATGGTTTGTACCACTGGGTTGACGCAAGCTAGTGGTGTGTACCACTGGGACGACCATGAAGGTTGGACGACCACTGGGACGATCATGCTAATGATTGGTACTACCCCAACTAATGGTATGTTACCGCTGGGACGACCCAGGTTAATGGTTTGTTACCGCTGGGATGACCCAGGTTAATGGTTTGTTACAACTGGGATGACCCGGGTTAATGGTTTGTCTAACAAGAACGACTTACAGTAAGACGAGTCGTGCGTGTGTCTGTGTACCAGAGACGACCCCCAGCGAGAGGGGGGGGGGGGTACTGGTCGGCCGCCTGGTCATGGGTGGGTGTTTAAATGTATGTTCGTGCGTGCGTCTGCTGCAGTTGTCATGTATACTATATGCATGTATTCCTGGGGTATGTATATATGATGCAAGTCAGTCTTGTGTTAGCATGAGGTGCTCCTCCATCTCATGGCATCAGTGAGGTAATATATGTTCATCAGTCACTAGTTTGTGTGCGAAACTATTTGGTAAATGATGAATAATTATGCACCGTGTGGGTGAGGGTGTGGGCGGAGCCGCGCGCGGGTTTAAACCTGTGGTCGGTTACGTCGGGCTGGGCGGCCGGCGGTTGGTGGTCACGTGCTCATTCATTGACGTGCCACACTCACACATGTGGCTGGCACAGCAGGTGTGTAGTGAACGTGTTGCAGGTGTGGGACAGTATACAAAATACATAATCTGTTGTGGTTGAGCCAACCACCAGGACTGTGTTGGTTGCTGTGTACAGTCTCACGTAATTGTCCTCACTCAGCTGTTCAGGCTGCCAGCTGACGGGTGTTGGTGGCCTGCGTCGTGCTGGGCCGCGTCCTGGGTCACAAACTCATATGTCTTGCTGGACAATTTGTCTAATTTTGATAATGTTTCATGTTGTTGGGGGATAGAGTTGCCAGGGTGGCCTCTGGTGGTGATGCCTGGCTGGGGATGATCGAGGGCTGGCTGCCTGGCAGCGGACATTTGGCAGCAGTTGTCGTACGCTGTTGCTCTCGTTAAGATTTTTAGACAGAAATCTGTATTTTTTTATGAACAATTTGAAGTTGTTTTATGTGATATCTGTCTCATGTGACCATGTATCTGTATAGATATTATTATTTGTTATTGTGGTAAGGTAAAATGTTTTTGGTTAACTAAATTGAAGTGTGTTGATCCTGAGGTGAAGTGTGTTGTGATGATCCTGAGGTGAAGTGTGTTGTGTTGATCCTGAGGTGAGTTTGTGGTGCTGATCCTGACGTGAAGTGTGTTGTATTGATCCTGAGATGTAGTGTGTTATGTTAAACCTGAGGTGGTGTGTGGTGTTGATTCTGAGGGGAAGTGTGTTGTGTTGATTCTGAGGTAAAATGTGTGGTGTTGATCCTGGGGTGAAGTGCGTTTTGTTGATACTGAGGTAATGTGGTGTTGATCCTGAGGTGAAGTGTGTTGTGTTGATCCTGAGGTGAAGTGTGTTGTGTTGATCCTGAGGTAAAGTGTGTTGTGTTGATCCTGAGGTGAAGTGTGTTGTGTTGATCCTGAGGTGAAGTGTGTTGTGTTGATCCTGAGGTGAAGTGTGTTGTGTTGATCCTGAGGTAAAGTGTGTTGTGTTGATCCTGAGGTGAAGTGTGTTGTGTTGATCCTGAGGTCAAGTGTGTTGTGTTGATACTGAGGTAAAGTGTGTTGTGTTGATCCTGAGGTGGTGTGTTGTGTTGATCCTGAGGTGAAGTGTGTGGTGTTGATCCTGAGGTAAAGTGTGCTGTGTTGATCCTGAGGTGAAGTGTGTGGTCTTGATCCTGGGGTGAAGTATGTTGTGTTGACCCTGATGTGGTTTGTGGTGTTGATCTTGAGGTGAAGTGTGTGGTGCTGATCCTGAGTTGGTCTGTGGTGTTGATCCTGAGGTGTAGTGTGTTGTGTTGACCTTGAGGTGAATGTGTTGTTGATCCTGAGGTGAAATGTGTTGTGTTGATCATGAGGTGAAGTGTGTTGTGTTGATCCTGAGGTGAAGTGTGTGGTGTTGATCCTGATGTGAAGTGTGTGGTGTTGATCCTGAGGTAAAAGTTTGCTGTGTTGATCCTGAGGTGAAGTGTGTTGTTTTGATCCTAAGGTGAAGTGCGTTGTGTTGACCCTGAGGTGAAGTGTGTTATGTTGATCCAGAGGTG
This sequence comes from Panulirus ornatus, assembly GCF_036320965.1. NCBI lineage: Eukaryota > Metazoa > Arthropoda > Malacostraca > Decapoda > Palinuridae > Panulirus > Panulirus ornatus. The sequence goes on from NC_092227.1 coordinate 89,848,146, forward strand.
AAGTGTGTTATTTTGATCCTAAGGTGAAGTGTGTGGTGTTGATCCTGAGGTGAAGTGTGTAATGTTGATCCTGAGATGAAGTGTGTAATGTTGATCCTGAGGTGAAGTGTGTAATGTTGATCCTGAGGTGAAGTGTGTAATGTTGATCCTGAGGTGAAGTGTGTTGTTTTGATCCTGAAGTGAAGTGTGTTGTTTTGATCCTGAGGTGAAGTGTGTAATGTTGATCCTGAGGTGAAGTGTGTAATGTTGATCCTGAGGTGAAGTGTGTAATGTTGATCCTGAGGTGAAGTGTGTAATGTTGATCCTGAGGTGAAGTGTGTTGTTGATCCTGAGGTGAAGTGTGTAATGTTGATCCTGAGATGAAGTGTGTAATGTTGATCCTGAGGTGAAGTGTGTAATGTTGATCCTGAGGTGAAGTGTGTAATGTTGATCCTGAGATGAAGTGTGTAATGTTGATCCTGAGATGAAGTGTGTAATGTTGATCCTGAGGTGAAGTGTGTAATGTTGATCCTGAGGTGAAGTGTGTCATGTTGATCCTGAGGTGAAGTGTGTTGTTTTGATCCTGAGGTGAAGTGTGTAATGTTGATCCTGAGATGAAGTGTGTAATGCTGATCCTGAGGTGAAGTGTGTTGTTTTGATCCTGAGGTGAAGTGTGTAATGTTGATCCTGAGGTGAAGTGTGTTGTTTTGATCCTGAGGTGAAGTGTGTAATGTTGATCCTGAGGTGAAGTGTGTTGTTTTGATCCTGAGGTGAAGTGTGTTGTTTTGATCCTGAGGTGAAGTGTGTAATGTTGATCCTGAGGTGAAGTGTGTAATGTTGATCCTGAGGTGAAGTGTGTAATGTTGATCCTGAGGTGAAGTGTGTAATGTTGATCCTGAGATGAAGTGTGTAATGTTGATCCTGAGGTGAAGTGTGTAATGTTGATCCTGAGGTGAAGTGTGTAATGTTGATCCTGAAATAAAGTGTGTAATGTTGATCCTGAGGTGAAGTGTGTTGTTTTGATCCTGAGGTGAAGTGTGTAATGTTGATCCTGAGATGAAGTGTGTAATGTTGATCCTGAGGTGAAGTGTGTTGTTTTGATCCTGAGATGAAGTGTGTAATGTTGATCCTGAGGTGAAGTGTGTAATGTTGATCCTGAGGTGAAGTGTGTAATGTTGATCCTGAGGTGAAGTGTGTTGTTTTGATCCTGAGGTGAAGTGTGTAATGTTTATCCTGAAGTGGTGTGTAATGTTAATCCTGAGGTGAAGTGTGTTGTTTTGATCCTGAGGTGAAGTGTGTTGTTTTGATCCTGAGGTGAAGAGTGTAATGTTGATCCTGAGGTGAAGTGTGTAATGTTGATCCTGAGATGAAGTGTGTAATGTTGATCCTGAGGTGAAGTGTGTAATGTTGATCCTGAGGTGAAGTGTGTAATGTTGATCCTGAGATGAAGTGTGTAATGTTGATCCTGAGGTGAAGTGTGTAATGTTGATCCTGAGGTGAAGTGTGTAATGTTGATCCTGAGATGAAGTGTGTAATGTTGATCCTGAGGTGAAGTGTGTAATGTTGATCCTGAGATGAAGTGTGTAATGTTGATCCTGAGGTGAAGTGTGTAATGTTGATCCTGAGGTGAAGTGTGTAATGTTGATCCTGAGATGAAGTGTGTAATGTTGATCCTGAGGTGAAGTGTGTGGTGTTGATCCTGAGGTGAAGTGTGTAATGTTGATCCTGAGATGAAGTGTGTAATGTTGATCCTGAGGTGAAGTGTGTAATGTTGATCCTGAGGTGAAGTGTGTAATGTTGGTCCTGAGATGAAGTGTGTAATGTTGATCCTGAGGTGAAGTGTGTAATGTTGATCCTGAGGTGAAGTGTGTAATGTTGATCCTGAGATGAAGTGTGTAATGTTGATCCTGAGGTGAAGTGTGTAATGTTGATCCTGAGGTGAAGTGTGTAATGTTGATCCTGAGGTGAAGTGTGTAATGTTGATCCTGAGGTGAAGTGTGTAATGTTGATCCTGAGATGAAGTGTGTAATGTTGATCCTGAGATGAAGTGTGTAATGTTGATCCTGAGGTGAAGTGTGTAATGTTGATCCTGAGATGAAGTGTGTAATGTTGATCCTGAGGTGAAGTGTGTAATGTTGATCCTGAAATGAAGTGTGTAATGTTGATCCTGAGGTGAAGTGTGTTGTTTTGATCCTGAGGTGAAGTGTGTAATGTTGATCCTGAGATGAAGTGTGTAATGTTGATCCTGAGGTGAAGTGTGTAATGTTGATCCTGAGGTGAAGTGTGTAATGTTGATCCTGAGATGAAGTGTGTAATGTTGATCCTGAGATGAAGTGTGTAATGTTGATCCTGAGATGAAGTGTGTAATGTTGATCCTGAGATGAAGTGTGTAATGTTGATCCTGAGGTGAAGTGTGTAATGTTGATCCTGAGGTGAAGTGTGTAATGTTGATCCTGAGGTGAAGTGTGTAATGTTGATCCTGAGATGAAGTGTGTAATGTTGATCCTGAGGTGAAGTGTGTAATGTTGATCCTGAGATGAAGTGTGTAATGTTGATCCTGAGGTGAAGTGTGTAATGTTGATCCTGAGATGAAGTGTGTAATGTTGATCCTGAGGTGAAGTGTGTAATGTTGATCCTGAGGTGAAGTGTGTAATGTTGATCCTGAGGTGAAGTGTGTAATGTTGATCCTGAGGTGAAGTTTGTAATGTTGATCCTGAGATGAAGTGTGTAATGTTGATCCTGAGGTGAAGTGTGTAATGTTGATCCTGAGGTGAAGTTGTGTTGTGGGGGTTGTGGTAGTGACACGTCTGGTGGTTGTACCGTCCTCCTACACCACGGCAAGTACCACTATGGGGGGGGGGGTCGTGGTCGTCCAGGTCCCCATGCATCACATTAATCAATATCAGTAATGATGATAGGATCATTAAGGTCATGACGTAATGATGATAGGATCATTAAGGTCATGATGTAATGATGATAGGATCATTAAGGTCATGATGTAATGATGATAGGATCATTAAGGTCATGACGTAATGATGATAGGATCATTAAGGTCATGATGTAATGATGATAGGATCATTAAGGTCATGACGTAATGATGATAGGATCATTAAGGTCATGGCGTAATGATGATAGGATCATTAAGGTCATGACGTAATGATGATAGGATCATTAAGGTCATGACGTAATAATGATGACTAACCTTTATTTTCTTTCTTTCCAGGTAAGTGAGGGGTCATAAGTGGCCGGTACAAGTGTAAGTGCAGCAACTGAAGTACGTAAAGTGTGGTGTGGTGTTGACCAAGTGACGTGCTTGGTCTGGGGATGGTAAAGTCTGCTCACCTGCTCCCAGGGTCACACTGCTGTGACTGCCAGGCAAAACAAACATTAAAAACTTCCTAACATTATGTATACTATGTGTGTGTGTGTGTGTGTGTGTGTGTGTGTGTGTGTGTGTGTGTGTGTGCAGGATGCTTTCTCTCACACGTTAAATACAAGATCTTATCGTACATTTATAATGCTCTTATCGTACATTGATCAGCCTCGTATATAGTTGTTTGATCAGAACTTGTCGTTGCTCTTGTAACATCTAGTGAGACACTGATAATGATCAATTGTTCCAAGTTCAGTTTTCGTCACATGACCAGATGGGCGGATAAAACTGCTGTGCAATATTTCTGGAACTTGTCTTATCCTGCGATGAGATGTCCACTCCTGCACATGACGTCATGATGATGAGTCTTATGAAGGTTTCGTTCTGTTGTTGTGTCGGGCGGACGCACAAGTAGCACACCTCAGGGAAAGGCGTCTTGCTTTTGGCCGCCTGTGTACGTCCCACACACACTATTTGTTGTGGGTTGGGAGCCGCCGGCTGGCTGTAAAGGCTAAGAGTAACACTTTCTGTACCCAGATGCCACATGGAAAGAAGGGAAATTGGATCTGTTTAGAGATTCTCTTTATAACTTGCTACATATGGGACATTGTACACAGTTGTGACCCACCTCCTACCATTTACTGCTCGGGTGTGGACAACCGTTTGGTTAACAACATCCAGAGCACTTGTAACATGCCAGGGAAGAGGACTTGGTGTTGAGGACGTGACGACTTAGTGTTGAGGACATGGGGACTTGGTGTTGAGGACGTTAGGACTTAGTGTTAAGGACATGAGGACTTAGTGTTGAGGACGTGAGGACTTCGTGTTGAGGACATGGGGACTTGGTGTTAAGGACATGAGGACTTAGTGTTGAGGACGTGAGGACTTGGTGTTGAGGACGTGAGGACTTGGTGTTGAGGACGTGAGGACTTGGTGTTGAGGACGTGAGGACTTGGTGTTGAGGACGTGAGGACTTGGTGTTGAGGACGTGAGGACTTGGTGTTGAGGACGTTAGGACTTAGTGTTAAGGACATGAGGACTTAGTGTTGAGGACGTGAGGACTTGGTGTTGAGGACGTGAGGACTTGGTGTTGAGGACGGCACCTTGTTTACCTGGGAATTCTGCTGATGTTGACACGTGTGTGGACGGTGGGTGGGTGTCGTGACCACTAGGCCTTGTATGAAGGATATTAATTCCATCATTAGAAGGATCTGTAAGAACAAGGCAGGCTGGGAGAACCACTAGGACCATCATGGACCGCGGCATACCATGGTGGACACCACCAGCATCCAGGCTGCCACAGGCAAGGTCAACAACCTGAGACCAACTGTAGTGTCCCCACCATCACTGACTTGTGGGGACTGCCTCACCTCATCACACGTGTGGGGACTGCCTTATCTCATCACTGACGTGTGGAGACTGGCTTACCTCATCACTGACGTGTGTGTGGACTGCCTTACCTCATCACTGACGTGTGTAGACTGCCTCACCTCATCACTGACGTGTGGGGACCGCCTTACCTCATCACTGGCGTGTGGGGACCGCCTCACTTCATCACTGGCGTGTGGGGACTGCCTCACCTCATCACTGACGTGTGGGGACTGCCTCACCTCATCACTGACATGTGGGGAGTGCCTCACCTCATCACACGTGTGGGGACTGCCTTACCTCATCACTGACGTGTGGGGACTGCCTCACCTCATCACTGACATGTGGGACTGCCTCACCTCATCACACGTGTGGGGACTGCCTTACCTCATCACTGACGTGTGGGGACTGCCTTACCTCATCACTGACATGTGGGGACTGCCTCACCTCATCACTGACGTGTGGGGACTGCCTCACCTCATCACTGACGTGTGGGGACTGCCTCACCTCATCACTGACGTGTGGGGACTGCCTCACCTCATCACTGACGTGTTGGGACTGCCTCACCTCATCACTGACGTGTAGGGACTGCCTCACCTCATCACTGGCGTGTGGGGACTGCCTCACCTCATCACACGTGTGGGGACTGCCTTACCTCATCACTGACGTGCGGGGACTGCCTCACCTCATCACTGACGTGCGGGGATTGCCTCACCTCATCACTGACGTGTGGGGACTGCCTCACCTCATCACTGACGTGTGGGGACTGCCTCACCTCATCACTGACGTGTGGGGACTGCCTCACCTCATCACTGACGTGCGGGGACTGCCTCACCTCATCACTGGCGTGTGGGGACTGCCTCACCTCATCACTGACGTGTGGGGACTGCCTCACCTCATCACTGGCGTGTGGGGACTGCCTCACCTCATCACTGGCGTGTGGGGACTGCCTCACCTCATCACTGACGTGTGGGGACTGCCTCACCTCATCACTGGCGTGTGGGACTGCCTCACATCATTACTGACGTGTGGGGACTGCTTCACCTCATTACTGACGTGTGGGGACTGCCTCACCTCATCACTGACGTGTGGGGACTGCCTCACTTCATCACTGACGTGTGGGAAGTGCCTCACCTCATCACTGACGTGCGGGGACTGCCTCACATCATCACGGGCGTGTGGGGACTGCCTCACCTCATCACTGACGTGTGGGGACTACCTCAAATCATCATTGGCGTGTGGGGACTGCCTCACCTCATCACTGACGTGTGAGGAGTACTTCACCTCATCACTGACGTGTGGGGACTGCCTCACCTCATCACTGACGTGTGGGGACTGCCTCACCTCATCACTGACGTGGGACTGCCTCACCTCATCACTGACGTGTGTAGACTGCCTCACCTCATCACTGACGTGTGGGGACTGCCTCACCTCATCACTGGCGTGTGGGGACTGCCTCACCTCATCACTGACGTGTGGGGACTGCCTCGCCTCATCACTGACGTGCGGGGACTTCCTCACCTCATCACTGACGTGTGAGGACTGCCTCACCTCATCACACGTGTTGGGACTGCCTCACCTCATCAGTGACGTGCGGGGACTGCCTCACCTCATCACACATGTGGGGACTGCCTCACCTCATCACTGATGTGTGGGGACTGCCTCACCTCATCACACGTGTGGGGACTGCCTAACCTCATTACTGACGTGTGGGGACTGCCTCACCTCATCACACGTGTAAGGACTGCCTCACCTCATTACTGACGTGCGGGGACTGCCTCACCTCATCACGGACTTGCGGGGACTTCCTCACCTCATCACTGACGTGTGAGGACTGCCTCACCTCATTACTGACGTGTGGGGACTGCCTCACCTCATTACTGACGTGTGGGGACTGCCTCACCTCATCACTGACGTGTGGGGACTGCCTCACCTCATCACTGACGTGTGGGGACTGCCTCACCTCATCACTGACGTGCGGGGACTGCCTCACATCATCACTGGCGTGTGGGGACTGCCTCACCTCATCACTGACGTGTGGGGACTACCTCAAATCATCACTGGCGTGTGGGGACTGCCTCACCCCATCACTGACGTGTGAGGAGTGCTTCACCTCATCACTGACGTGTGGGGACTGCCTCACCTCATCACTGACGTGTTGGGACTGTCTCACCTCATCACTGACGTGTGGGGACTGCCTCACCTCATCACTGACGTGCGGGGACTGCCTCACCTCATCACTGGCGTGTGGGGACTGCCTCACCTCATCACTGACGTGTGGGGACTGCCTCGCCTCATCACTGACGTGCGGGGACTTCCTCACTTCATCACTGACGTGTGAGGACTGCCTCACCTCATCACACGTGTTGGGACTGCCTCACCTCATCAGTGACGTGCGAGGACTGCCTCACCTCATCACACGTGTGGGGACTGCCTCACCTCATCACTGATGTGTGGGGACTGCCTCACCTCATCACACGTGTGGGGACTGCCTTACCTCATTACTGACGTGTGGGGACTGCCTCACCTCATCACACGTGTGGGGACTGCCTCACCTCATTACTGACGTGCGGGGACTGCCTCACCTCATCACTGACGTGCGGGGACTTCCTCACCTCATCACTGACGTGTGAGGACTGCCTAACCTCATCACACGTGTGGGAACTGCCTCACCTCATCACCCGTGTGGGGACTGCCTCATCTCATCACTGATGTGCGGGGACTGCCTCACCTCATCACTGACGTGTGGGGACTGCCATACCTCATCACTGACGTGCGGGGACTGCCTAACCTCATCACATGTGTGGGGAGTGCCTCACCTCATCACTGACGTGCGGGGACTGCCTCACCTCATCACTGACGTGTGGGGACTGCTTCGCGTCTTCACTGACGTGTGGGCACTGCCTCGCGTCATGACTGACGTGTGGGGACTGCCTCACCTCATTACTGACGGGGAGACTGCCTCACCTCATCACTGACGTGTGGGGACCGCCTCACCTCATCACTGACGTGTGGGGACTGCCTCACCTCATTACTGACTTGGGGAGACTGCCTCACCTCATCACTGACGATAACAACTCGTGTCAGTAGTGATCTTGAAATGAAGATCATGATTTTTTCACATGACGTCTGGTCAGCGACCTGGTCATGATCATGTTCCGAGGCCTCGCTGAACCCTCTGGACGTGACCAATATATATATATATATATATATATATATATATATATATATATATATATATATATATATATATATATATGGTGGTGAGGTGGTTTGATCGAGTGAGTAACGTAAGGGTAAGAGAGATGTGTGGAAATAAAAAGAGCGTGGTTGAGAGAGCAGAAGAGGGTGTTTTGAAGTGGTTTGGGCACATGGAGAGGATGAGTGAGGAAAGATTGACCAAGAGGATATATGTGTCGGAGATGGAGGGAACAAGGAGAAGAGGGAGACCAAATTGGAGGTGGAAAGATGGAGTGAAAAAGATTTTGTGTGATCGGGGCCTGAACATGCAGGAGGGTGAAAGGAGGGCAAGGAATAGAGTGAATTGGAGCGATGTGGTATACCGGGGTTGACGTGCTGCCAGTGGATTGAATCAAGGCATGTGAAGCGTCTGGGGTAAGCCATGGAAAGCTGTGTAGGTATGTATATTTGCGTGTGTGGACGTATGTATATACATGTGTATGGGGGGGGGGTTGGGCCATTTCTTTCGTCTGTTTCCTTGCGCTATCTCGCAAATGCGGGAGACAGCGACAAAGTATATTAGATATATAAATAAATAAATAAATATATATATATATATATATATATATATATATATATATATATATATATATATATATATATATATATATATATACATTAAATAACCTTACCAACCAGTCAACAATACAGTCACCCCCTTTTTTAATAAATTTCACTCCAATACCATCCAAACCTGCTGCCTTGCCGGCTTTCATCTTCCGCAAAGCTTTCACTACCTCTTCTCTGTTTACCAAATCATTTTCCCTAACCCTCTCACTTTGCACACCACCTCGACCAAAACACCCTATATCTGCCACTCTATCATCAAACACATTCAACAAACCTTCAAAATACTCACTCCATCTCCTTCTCACATCACCACTACTTGTTATCACCTCCCCATTTGCGCCCTTCACTGAAGTTCCCATTTGCTCCCTTGTCTTACGCACTTTATTTACCTCCTTCCAGAACATCTTTTTATTCTCCCTAAAACTTAATGATACTCTGATCATTATCTGGTGGAGGCTAAGGTGAAGATTTGTATGGGTTTTCAGAAAAGAAGAGTGAATGTTGGGGTGAAGAGGGTGGTGAGAGTAAGTGAGCTTGAGAAGGAGACCTGTGTGAGGAAGTACCAGGAGAGACTGAGTACAGAATGGAAAAAGGTGAGAACAATGGAAGTAAGGGGAGTGGGGGAGGAATGGGATGTATTTAGGGAATCAGTGATGGATTGCGCAAAAGATGCTTGTGGCATGAGAAGAGTGGGAGGTGGGTTGATTAGAAAGGGTAGTGAGTGGTGGGATGAAGAAGTAAGAGTATTAGTGAAAGAGAAGAGAGAGGCATTTGGACGATTTTTGCAGGGAAAAAGTGCAATTGAGTGGGAGATGTATAAAAGAAAGAGACAGGAGGTCAAGAGAAAGGTGCAAGAGGTGAAAAAAAGGGCAAATAAGAGTTGGGGTGAGAGAGTATCATTTATATATATATATATATATATATATATATATATATACATATATATATATATATATATATATATATATATATATTTGTTTGAAGGAATAGTGGTTCCAACAATGTTGTATGGTTGCGAGGCGTGGGCTATGGATAGAGTTGTGCGCAGGAGGGTGGATTTGCTGGAAATGAGATGTTTGAGGACAATGTGTGGTGTGAGGTGGTTTGATCGAGTAAGTAATGTAAGGGTAAGAGAGATGTGTGGAAATGAAAAGAGCGTGGTTGAGAGAGCAGAAGAGGGTGTTTTGAAATGGTTTGGGCACATGGAGAGAATGAGTGAGGAAAGATTGACCAAGAGGATATATGTGTCGGAGGTGGAGGGAACGAGGAGAAGTGGGGGACCAAATTGGAGGTGGAAAGATGGAGTGAAAAAGATTTTGAGTGATCGGGGCCTGAACATGCAGAAGGGTGAAAGGCGTGCTAGGAATAGAGTGAATTGGAACGATGTGGTATACCGGGGTCGACGTGCTGTCAATGGATTGAACCAGGGCATGTGAAGTGTCTAGAATAAACCATGGAAAGTTCTGTGGGGCCTGGGTGTGGAAAGGGAGCTGTGGTTTCGGTGCATCATTACATGACAGCTAGAGACTGAGTGTGAACGAATGTGGCCTTTGTTGTCTTGGTAAAGTGTGTGAAAGAAGAAAGTTGAGAGTAAATGTGAATAAGAGCAAGGTTATTAGGTACAGTAGGGTTGAGGAACAAGTCAATTGGGAGGAAAGTTTGCATGGAGAAAAACTGGAGGAAGTGAAGTGTTTTAGATATCTGGGAGTGGATTTAGCAGCGGATGGAACCATGGAAGCGGAAGTGAGTTACAGGGTTGGGGAGGGAACCAAGGTTCTGGGAGCGTTGAAGAATGTGTGGAAGGTGAGAATGTTATCTCGGAGAGCAAAAATGGGTATGTGTGAAGGAATAGTGGTTCCAACAATGTTATATGGTTGCGAGGCGTGGGCTATAGATAGGGTTGTGCGGAGGAGGGTGGATGTGTTGGAAATGAGATGTTTGAGGACAATATGTGGTGTGAGGTGGTTTGATCGAGTAAGTAGTAAAAGGGTAAGAGAGATGTGTGGAAATAAAAAGTGTGGTTGAGAGAGCAGAAGAGGGTGTTTTGAAATGGTTTGGTCACATGGAGAGAATGAGTGAGGTGTGTGGTATAGATGTGTATGTGGGTGTGGGGCGTGAGCTGTTGGTGTGGGGCATGAGGTGTGGGTGTGGGGTGTGAGTTGTTGGTGTCGGTGAAGGTGTAGGTGTTCGTTTGGTGTGTACGTATAGTTGTAGGTGTGGGTGTAGGGGTGGGGTGGGGGGGGAGGTGAGGGAACCAGTATAATGGCTATAGGTAAGTGTCACACATCCGGTTATGGCCTGACCCCCCTTCCCGTGGCCTGGGGGGGGGGGGGGGGGGGTTCTACCGTTATGGTCCTTACTACTGACTGAGGTGGTCCTCGCTGTCTGAGGTGGTCCTCCCTGTCTATCGCTGACTGAGGTGGTCCTCATAGTACCAGGGTTTGCCTCCATAACACCTTCACTGGGTTCAGAGAGGCTGTGAGCCTTGGGTAGGAGGCCCCTCTCACCCAGGATCCAGTCTGATGTAACCATCTGAGGGCCGGAGTGCAGCAAACCTCCTACTTCAGCGCCTCACTATAGCTGTACAGCGAGCGAGTGGAAGGTGCAGCAGCAGCTCACCTTCCTCCTGCATCTGTGCAATATATTTAGTTATTTGTTTATTATACTTTGTCGCTGTCTTCCGCGTCAGCGAGGTAACGCAAGGAAACAGACGAAAGAATGGCCCAACCCACCCCCATACACATGTATATACATACACGTCCACACACTCACATAAACATACCTATACATTTCAACTTATATAGGGGATAGGGGAGAAAGAATACTTCCTACGTATTCCCTGCGTGTCGTAGAAGGCGACTGAAAGGGAAGGGAGCGGGGGGCTGGAAATCCTCCCCTCTCGTTTTTTTTTTTTTTTAATTTTCCAAAAGAAGGAACAGAGAAGAGGGCCAGGTGAGGATATTCCCTCAAAGGCCCAGTCCTCTGTTCTTAACGCTACCTTGCTATCGCGGGAAATAGCGAATAGTATGAAAAAAAAAAAAAATATATATATATGTATATATATATATTTTTTTTTTTTTTTTTTTTTTTTTTTTTTATACTTTGTCGCTGTCTCCCGCGTTTGCGAGGTAGCGCAAGGAAACAGACGAAAGAAATGGCCCAACCCCCCCCCCCCATACACATGTACATACACACGTCCAGACACGCAAATATACATACCTACACAGCTTTCCATGGTTTACCCCAGACGCTTCACATGCCTTGCTTCAATCCACTGACAGCAAGTCAACCCCTGTATACCACATGACTCCAATTCACTCTATTTCTTGCCCTCCTTTCACCCTCCTGCATGTTCAGGCCCCGATCACACAAAATCTTTTTCACTCCATCTTTCCACCTCCAATTTGGTCTCCCTCTTCTCCTCGTTCCCTCCACCTCCGACACATATATCCTCTTGGTCAATCTCTCCTCACTCATTCTCTCCATGTGCCCAAACCATTTCAAAACACCCTCTTCTGCTCTCTCGACCACGCTCTTTTTATTTCCACACATCTCTCTTACCCTTACGTTACTTACTCGATCAAACCACCTCACACCACACATTGTCCTCAAACATCTCATTTCCAGCACATCCATCCTCCTGCGCACATCTCTATCCATAGCCCACGCCTCGCAACCATACAGCATTGTTGGAACCACTATTCCCTCAAACATACCCATTTTTGCTTTCCGAGATAATGTTCTCGACTTCCACACATTTTTCAAGGCTCCCAAAATTTTCGCCCCCTCCCCCACCCTATGATCCACTTCCGCTTCCATGGTTCCATCCGCTGACAGATCCACTCCCAGATATCTAAAACACTTCACTTCCTCCAGTTTTTCTCCATTCAAATAAACTATAGTATATATATATAGTATATATATATATATATATATATATATATATATATATATATATATATATATATATATATACATAATTCATACTTGCTACCTTTATTTATTCCCATCGCCACCCCGCCACTCATGAAATGACAACCCCCTCCCCCCGCATGCGCGCGAGGTAGCGCTAGGAAAAGACAACAAAGACCACATTCGTTCACACTCAGTCTCTAACTGTCATGTGTAATGCACCGAAACCACAGCTCTCTTTCCACTTCCAGGCCTCACAGAACTTTCCATGGTTTACCCCAGACGCTTTACATGCCATGGTTCAGTTCATTGACAGCTCCAGTCCGTTCTGTCCCTTGCACGTCTCGCACCCTCCTGCATGTTCAGACCCTGAGCCTTCATCCTTCAATTCATCCTTTCTCCTCTTCGTTGATTCTTCCTTTCCTTGTTCCCTCCATTTCTGACGTGTATATCATGGTCAACCTCTCGTCACACATCTTCTCTATATGTCCAAACCATTGCATCAATCCTCCTCACACATTTCATCCTTTCACATTCATCCTTTCTCCTCTTCGTTGATTCTTCCTTTCCTTGTTCCCTCCATTTCTGACGTGTATATCATGGTCAACCTCTCGTCACACATCTTCTCTATATGGCCAAACCATTGCATCAATCCTCCTCACACATTTCATCTCCAACACATTCACCATCTCTACATTTTTGCGTCACACCTCCGCACAGCACCGACGGCAGAAGACCATCCAACGTACCATCAAAGACCACTGTTGTCCTATCTGCCTCCCTGTGCAGACATTGCTCACTTTTCCTTTTTAAGAAAACCAAAAAAAAAAAAAATCTTTATTCCATAACTACTTGCTAACGATCTTAATGTGTTTGTAGCTTATTTTCAGATCTGCTACATTATTACATGTCACTGTACTCATCAGTTCCTTACCATTAGTTATCATTGTACCGAGTTCAGTTGTATGTTTGTACTCTCTTATTGCTGTACTTTGAATATATTATGAGAAACACATTGGAGATAATTGTATATATTCATACTTTTTATGATGTTTTTAATGAAATTCATATATATAATTTGTCAAAGAAAAAAATTATGGCATCAAAGTTGCCAATGAAAGATTAACGTAGTTACCACTTCAAATATGTACAGTTTTCTGTGGAGGAGACCAGGGGATCGTTTTCTCTCAAGGTAGGGGTACCTAAGTTATAACTGAGTTCCTCATCATCATTACTATTCTCAGTTATAGGTGTGGATCCCATGTCATTATAGTTTATTTTATTCCAGGAATAACTCATCCATATATGATATAACTTATTTATGTATGTATCTCCTGCTCTGTGTTTTATTTATGTATGTATCTCCTGCTCTGTGTATTATTATGTTAGAACTTCAGATACGTATGAAGGAATGCCCTTCATTGTTATGTTATTTGTGATCATTGTATTATTTATAGATGACTTTGTATCGTTATTATATATGGATATCCTAATGCTCCGTGGCTTCAAATCTTGAACTTTTTTACCATAAACAATTACACTTCCTCCTTTTTGATTTAGTAAATTAAAAGTTGTTCAGGTTGTAAGTATTTTGATGAATGTATTTAAGGATTAATGATCACTCAAGACAGACCAGTGTTACTTACGGTGTATACAACATCTGATGGTGTTGCCAAGCGTGTCTAGATTGCACAGTATATTATCTCGTGTATATTTCTCCTGTATAGTGAAGTGGTTGTTGATGTAGGTACAGGAATACAGCAGTATCTTTTATTAGTACAACGCTCTTACCATGTATGGCCTACATGGTCTCATTGACTTTGGGATGGAAATGTTGTCGTACAGTTTAGTATGATATATCATCTATTATGTAGGTTATGATGTATCATGTATTGGGCGTTGTTTTGTAGTTATGTTATAGTAAAGATGTATGGCAGTTAACCTGACTGTAGTGTTGTACTAGGTGTGATGCATAACACATATGGGTGTTAACCTGACTAGTGTTGTAGTAGTTGTGGTGTATAACACGTATGGTTAACCTGACTAGTATTGCAGTAGGTGTGGTGTATAACAACACGTATGGTTGTTAACCTGACTAGTGTTGTAGTAGGTGTGATGTATAACAACACGTATGGTTGTTAACCTGACTAATGTTGTAGTAGGTGTGATGTATAACAACACGTATGGTTGTTAACCTGACTTGTGTTGTAGTAGGTGTGATGTATAACAACACGTATGGTTGTTAACCTGACTAATGTTGTAGTAGGTGTGGTGTATAACAACACGTATGGTTGTTAACCTGACTTGTGTTGTAGTAGGTGTGATGTATAACAACACGTATGGTTGTTAACCTGACTTGTGTTGTAGTAGGTGTGGTGTATAACAACACGTATGGTTGAAAACCTGACTTGTGTTGTAGTAGGTGTGATGTATAACAACACGTATGGTTGTTAACCTGACTTGTGTTGTAGTAGGTGTGATGTATAACAACACGTATGGTTGTTAACCTGACTAATGTTGTAGTAGGTGTGGTGTATAACAACACGTATGGTTGCCCACAGTGAGAGTGGTCTAGCGGAGCGGGAGGATGTCGAGCGTGGAGTGGGCGTGGTCGACGACGGTGTGGGTGTGGCCCGCCCACTGGCCCCGCCCCCTGCCCCGCCCTCCACCTCCTCCTCGTCAGCGTCGGGCGAGAGTGATGTTGGCGCCTCCCCGTCACCCGACCACCAGGTAAGTCACCAACCACACACCTTCCCCGTACACACACACACACACACCATACATGCCATGTGTACACACACACACACTGTACGTTCGTGCAGGATTGTGTCAGATAAGGACACTATCGCTCTAAGGCAAGCTTAGCTATCGCTCCTCTGGCCTTGTGTTCTGGTATGTGATGGTCTGGTGAGGAGGCTGACCTGACCTGACCTGACCTCGGGCTGGTGGAGGCACTGACGCTGCAGGTAAGTGCAGGTAAGGTCATGTTCCGCCGAACAGGTGTTGCTGGGGCTACAGCTTGTGGTGTATGGCGTCCACTGTTGGCTTTTTCTCTATCCCTCACCCACCCTCCCTCCCTCACTACGACCACTTGATCAACCATGACGCTACGACCCTTGGCTCTGGTGGCCTGACCTCTGATGTGATCCTCCAGGTTGTAATCAAAGGTCAGGGTCGTCATCACCACAGGTCGTACCGTCGTTTCAGATCATCATATTCGTAGAGGCCTGGCCAAGGGTCGGTCAACACACACACACACACACACACACACACAACACTACCAGTTATTCGTGAAGTGTAATATATCCTTGTGTATGTAGAGACAAGAATGTGTTGTTATTCCCCAGCAGCGATGTCAACCTAACCAACCAAAGGTAAGTCAACGGTTCAGGAGAACAGGTCAACACTGCCATGACGGAAGCCTTCAACATAAAGACTAAGTTACGTTACGTTACGTTACGTTACGTTAGGTTAGGTTGGGTTAGCTTAGCTTTGTACCTCGACCTTTCCTAACACACTCAACATAGAAACACATTGTGGATCTTTGTCTCATTACTTACAGTGTTTCACTTATATTGCAAGTATTATAACTTGGGTATATTACCACTGATGCATTATAACGGGTATAATACCAGTATTATAACTTGGGTATAGTACCAGTATCATGATTTGGGTATATTACCAATATCATAACTTGGGTATATTACCAGTATTATATTATAACGGGTGTATTACCAATATTGTATTATAACGGGTGTATTACCAATGTTATAACGAGTATATTACCAATATTATATATCTTGGGTATACTACCAATATTATATATCTTGGGTATATTACCAATATTATATTATAACTTGGGTGTATTACCAGTATTATAAGGATATTACCAATTTTATATTATAACTTGCGTATATTACCAATATTATATTAAATGCGTATATTACCAGTGTTATAACTTGGGTATATTACCAATGTTGTATTATAACTTGGGTATATTCCCAATATATTATAACTTGGGTGTATCACCAGTGTTATATTATAACGAGTATATTACCAGTGTTATATTATAACTTGGGTGTATTACCAGTGCTATATTATAACGAGTATATTACCAATTTTATGTTATAACTTGTGTATATTACCAATATTATATTATAACTTGGGTATATTTCCAATATTATATTATAACTTGGGTATATTCCCAATATTATATTATAACGGGTGTATTACCTGTGTTATAACGATTATATTACCAATATTATGTTATAACTTGGGTATATTACCAATGTTATATTATAACGGGTGTATTATAACGAGTATATTACCAATATTATGTTAACTTGGGTATTCAATAATCTTCATTATCATGTATGGTCAACACCGCACCTGAAGATGTACACGAGTCAGTGTCCCAGGAGGTCACCAGAGATGATGATACCAGGAGGTCACCAGAGATGATGATACCAGGAGGTCACCAGAGATGATGATACCAGGAGGTCACCAGAGATGATGATACCAGGAGGTCACCAGAGATGATGATACCAGGAGGTCACCAGAGATGATGATACCAGGAGGACACCAGAGATGATGATACCAGGAGGTCACGAGAGATGATGATACCAGGAGGTCACCAGAGATGATGATACCAGGAGGTCACCAGAGATGATGATACCAGGAGGTCACCAGAGATGATGATACCAGGAGGTCACCAGAGATGATGATACCAGGAGGTCACCAGAGATGATGATACCAGGAGGTCACCAGAGATGATGATACCAGGAGGTCACCAGAGATGATGATACCAGGAGGACACCAGAGATGATGATACCAGGAGGTCACCAGAGATGATGATACCAGGAGGTCACCAGAGATGATGATACCAGGAGGTCACCAGAGATGATGATACCAGGAGGTCACCAGAGATGATGATACCAGGAGGTCACCAGAGATGATGATACCAGGAGGTCACCAGAGATGATGATACCAGGAGGTCACCAGAGATGATGATACCAGGAGGTCACCAGAGATGATGATACCAGGAGGTCACCAGAGATGATGATACCAGGAGGTCACCAGAGATGATGATACCAGGAGGTCACCAGAGATGATGATACCAGGAGGTCACCAGAGATGATGATACCAGGAGGACACCAGAGATGATGATACCAGGAGGTCACCAGAGATGATGATACCAGGAGGTCACCAGAGATGATGATACCAGGAGGTCACCAGAGATGATGATACCAGGAGGTCACCAGAGATGATGATACCAGGAGGTCACCAGAGATGATGATACCAGGAGGTCACCAGAGATGATGATACCAGGAGGTCACCAGAGATGATGATACCAGGAGGTCACCAGAGATGATGATACCAGGAGGTCACCAGAGATGATGATACCAGGAGGTCACCAGAGATGATGATACCAGGAGGACACCAGAGATGATGATACCAGGAGGTCACGAGAGATGATGATACCAGGAGGTCACCAGAGATGATGATACCAGGAGGACACCAGAGATGATGATACCAGGAGGTCACCAGAGATGATGATACCAGGAGGTCACCAGAGATGATGATACCAGGAGGTCACCAGAGATGATGATACCAGGAGGTCACCAGAGATGATGATACCAGGAGGTCACCAGAGATGATACCAGGAGGTCACCAGAGATGATACCAGGAGGTCACCAGAGATGATGATACCAGGAGGTCACCAGAGATGATGATACCAGGAGGTCACCAGAGATGATGATACCAGGAGGTCACCAGAGATGATGATACCAGGAGGTCACAGAGATGATGATACCAGGAGGTCACGAGAGATGATGATACCAGGAGGTCACCAGAGATGATGATACCAGGAGGTCACCAGAGATGATGATACCAGGAGGTCACCAGAGATGATGATACCAGGAGGTCACCAGAGATGATGATACCAGGAGGTCACCAGAGATGATGATACCAGGAGGACACCAGAGATGATGATACCAGGAGGTCACCAGAGATGATGATACCAGGAGGTCACCAGAGATGATGATACCAGGAGGTCACCAGAGATGATGATACCAGGAGGTCACCAGAGATGATGATACCAGGAGGTCACCAGAGATGATGATACCAGGAGGTCACCAGAGATGATGATACCAGGAGGTCACCAGAGATGATGATACCAGGAGGTCACCAGAGATGATGATACCAGGAGGTCACCAGAGATGATGATACCAGGAGGTCACCAGAGATGATGATACCAGGAGGTCACCAGAGATGATGATACCAGGAGGTCACCAGAGATGATGATACCAGGAGGTCACCAGAGATGATGATACCAGGAGGTCCACGAGAGATGATGATACCAGGAGGTCACCAGAGATGATGATACCAGGAGGTCACCAGCGATGATGATACCACGGAGGTCCCAGAGATGATGATACCAGGAGGTCACCAGAGATGATGAATACCAGGAGGACACAGAGATGATGATACCAGGAGTCACGAGAGATGATGATACCAGGAGGTCACAGAGATGATGATTCAGGAAGGTCACGAGAGATGATGATACCAGGAGGTCACCAGAGATGATGCTACCAGGAGGTCACGAGAGATGATGATACCAGGAGGTCACCAGAGATTGATGATACCAGGAGGTCACCAGAGATGATGATACCAGGAGGTCACCAGAGATGATGATACCAGGAGGTCACGAGAGATGATGATACCAGGAGGTCACGAGAAGATGATGATAACAGGAGGTCACCAGAGATGATGATACCAGGAGGTCACCAGAGATGATGATACCAGGGGTCACCAGAGATGATGATACAGAGACACCAGAGATGATGATAACCAGGATGGTCACGAGAGATGATGATACCAGGAGGTCACCAGAGATGATGATACCAGGAGGTCACCAGAGATGATGATACAGGAGGTCACAGAGATGATGATACCAGGAGGTCACCAGAGATGATGATACCAGGAGGTCACGAGAGATGATGATACCAGGAGGTCACCAGAGATGATGATACCAGGAGGTCACCAGAGATGATGATACCAGGAGGTCACCAGAGATGATGATACCAGGAGGACACCAGAGATGATGATACCAGGAGGTCACCAGAGATGTTGATACCAGGAGGACACCAGAGATGATGATACCAGGAGGTCACCAGAGATGATGATACCAGGAGGTCACCAGAGATGATGATACCAGGAGGTCACCAGAGATGATGATACCAGGAGGACACCAGAGATGATGATACCAGGAGGTCACCAGAGATGTTGATACCAGGAGGACACCAGAGATGATGATACCAGGAGGTCACCAGAGATGATGATACCAGGAGGTCACCAGAGATGATGATACCAGGAGGTCACCAGAGATGATGATACCAGGAGGTCACCAGAGATGATGATACCAGGAGGTCACCAGAGATGATGATACCAGGAGGTCACCAGAGATGATGATACCAGGAGGTCACCAGAGATGATGATACCAGGAGGTCACCAGAGATGATGATACCAGGAGGTCACCAGAGATGATGATACCAGGAGGTCACCAGAGATGATGATACCAGGAGGACACCAGAGATGATGATACCAGGAGGTCACCAGAGATGATGATACCAGGAGGTCACCAGAGATGATGATACCAGGAGGTCACCAGAGATGATGATACCAGGAGGTCACCAGAGATGATGATACCAGGAGGTCACCAGAGATGATGATACCAGGAGGTCACCAGAGATGATGATACCAGGAGGTCACCAGAGATGATGATACCAGGAGGTCACCAGAGATGATGATACCAGGAGGTCACCAGAGATGATGATACCAGGAGGTCACCAGAGATGATGATACCAGGAGGTTACCAGAGATGATGATACCAGGAGGTCACCAGAGATGATGATACCAGGAGGTCACCAGAGATGATGATACCAGGAGGTCACCAGAGATGATGATACCAGGAGGACACCAGAGATGATGATACCAGGAGGTCACCAGAGATGATGATACCAGGAGGTCACCAGAGATGATGATACCAGGAGGTCACCAGAGATGATGATACCAGGAGGTCACGAGAGATGATGATACCAGGAGGTCACCAGAGATGATGATACCAGGAGGTCACCAGAGATGATGATACCAGGAGGTCACCAGAGATGATGATACCAGGAGGTCACCAGAGATGATGATACCAGGAGGTCACCAGAGATGATGATACCAGGAGGTCACCAGAGATGATGATACCAGGAGGTCACCAGAGATGATGATACCAGAATTAAGAAAATTGAGTTACAAGGAGAGGCTTGAGGATTTGAATTTTCCCACCTTGAAAGATAGAAGAGTGAGGGGTGACTTGATCACAACCTTTACGCTTTTAAATCAGATCTGTAATGTAGACAGTGAACAGTTCATTGAGATATGTAGAGATATGACAACCAGAGAACATAACATGAACTTAAGCAAGTCTAGAATGTTATGTGATAATAAACAATATTTAAGAGATGGGGACCCGGGCAGTAGAAATAGATATTACACACACACACACACACACACACACACACGCGCGCGCGCGCGCGCGTGTGCGGGTTTGGAGGAGGTGTGAGTCAGCATTGTGCTTCACGTGTCACCCGCCACAGACCAAGTTGTGCTGACCGACATTAGAACAGTTCTCACGTATACGGATGAGGGACATGTAGCAAGTTGTTGATGTTTAACTTACGGTCAATATTAGGATAGGCTTTTAACATACGTTCAGTACTAGGGTATGCTTGGTCACAACAGGTGATGTGGTAGTGTTGGTAGTTGGTGTGGTAGGTTTTGTAGTAGGTAGTGTGGTAGGTAGGTAATGTCATGTGGTAGGTAGTTAATGTGGTAGTGTGGTAGGTTTTGTAGTGAGTGTTGTAGATAGTGTGGTAGTTAGCGGGGTTTAGTATGGCAGTTATTGATCTTGGGGGTTGAGGCTGAGGTGGATGAAGAGCCTCCTGGACCTGACCAACCCCACCAGTTCTACCTGACCAACCCCACCAGCTCTGCCTGACCAACCCCACGAGCTGGACCTGACCAACCCCACCAGTTCTACCTGACCAACCCCACCAGCTCTGCCTGACCAACCCCACGAGCTGGACCTGACCAACCTCACCAGTTCTACCTGACCAACCCCACCAGCTCTGCCTGACCAACCCCACGAGCTGGACCTGACCAACCTCACCAGTTCTACCTGACCAACCCCACCAGCTCTGCCTGACCAACCCCACCAGCTGGACCTGACCAACCCCACCAGCTGGACCTGACCAACCCCACCAGTTCTACATGATCAACCCCATCAGCTGGACCTGACCAACCCCACCAGCTGGACCTGACCAACCTCACCAGCTGGACCTGACCAACCTCACCAGTTCTACCTGACCAACCCCACCAGCTCTGCCTGACCAACCCCACGAGCTGGACCTGACCAACCCCACCAGTTCTACCTGACCAACCCCACCAGCTCTGCCTGACCAACCCCACGAGCTGGACCTGACCAACCCCACCAGTTCTACCTGACCAACCCCACCAGCTCTGCCTGACCAACCCCACGAGCTGGACCTGACCAACCTCACCAGTTCTACCTGACCAACCCCACCAGCTCTGCCTGACCAACCCCACGAGCTGGACCTGACCAACCTCACCAGTTCTACCTGACCAACCCCACCAGCTCTGCCTGACCAACCCCACCAGTTCTACCTGACCAACCCCACCAGCTCTGCCTGACCAACCCCACGAGCTGGACCTGACCAACCCCACCAGTTCTACCTGACCAACCCCACCAGCTCTGCCTGACCAACCCCACGAGCTGGACCTGACCAACCCCACCAGTTCTACCTGACCAACCCCACCAGCTCTGCCTGACCAACCCCACGAGCTGGACCTGACCAACCTCACCAGTTCTACCTGACCAACCCCACCAGCTCTGCCTGACCAACCCCACCAGCTGGACCTGACCAACCCCACCAGCTGGACCTGACCAACCTCACCAGTTCTACATGATCAACCTCATCAGCTGGACCTGATCACATATGTAATTTGTCGAAATTCTTTGAAATTCTTGGCAGTTTCTGGAAGTAATAGGTGAAACAATAGAGTAGTTTTATTGATATGATAAAATCTTTAATGTTTCTTGTTGAGTGTGGCGGGGTTGACACCCAGCTGGGGAGGGGTTCAGCTGCTTGGGTAATGTAGACCCATCAAGATATCCCCCGCCAACTGGTCTCATACATACATCGGAAACTGCTAAGTCAAATATTGATTTCTGTGCATAGAAAACTAGTTCTTTCTCTGTGATTGTCATTCATTTTTTGTAACAAATACTGGGATGTAGGTCGGTTGTATGAGCAGGTGGGAGAGTGTGTAATGTGAGTTATTGGTTGTTGATGTGAGGAGAAGCAAATTCTGTTTCCTTGTGGAACCCGACGCCACCACCCACCCACCCAACCACCGCTGCCGTGTGTGTGGCGCCGTCTTCACACTACGCCAACGCCTCCGCTTTTCCTCGACTAACCAAACTGAGGATCTGTTGAAATGAAGGTGTAATAGTTTTGTACTGACGGTAATTTGGGTACTGATGAAAGAAAGAATATATATGAAAATGGTAGTACTACTGGTGTGGCACGGCCATTCATGGTGGGAGCCGCGCTTGCTCTCATGAATGAATGGCCGTCGCTGCCGGCCGTAGGAACACAACGTGAACATTCATCCATTGTTTCAAGTTTATAGAGAAAGCACAGTGTATGACCACAGGCATATTTGATATATAGAGTATTTCATATATTGTTTTGCCTGTTGAATGTAGCTAGTTAGTAAGAGAGGAGAGAAAGATCATGCTGTACGACAGTTTGTGGTAAACAAGTTTCCGCTAGTTGCCAGGTTTTAGCGTCTCAGATTTAGTTGTGTTTAGGTCGTGGGGGTGAGGGTTGAAACTTTCTTTTTAAGGTAACCCATCCTGTCCGTCCCTGGGTCATGGTGGACCCTGCAACACTGTCATGAGATGATTACACTACACTGATGCCGTCTCTTGTGACGGTAGAGTACTGGATGGTGTCTGTAGGGTCGATGTGCCGGGAGGGAAAGTGATAATATTGGCAGTACGTGTAAGGTGGTCCCACCTTGGGTGACTGTAGACGACAGTGTTCAGTACATTGTTAGATCCTTCCCCTGGGGTCAGGCTGACCAGGTGGTACAGGTGGCTGGCTCCTCAATCCAAGAACAGGAAGAACGCAGCTCGTTCACCAGTGGTAGGCCAGGCCAGCTGGCACCATGTGACGTTCTCACTACACCATTGTGAATGTCAGCTACACCAGCTGGATGTGGGACGGTACGGCACGACGGTACAACCCTGAGGTATGATGATCTAGCCATTGACCTGACCCATTAATGTCAGGTCAGGTCAAGAGCCAGGCCATCATACATAACGACCGTACCGTGGTGCTCAAAGATCGTACCGTGGTGCTCAAGGATGGTACCGTGGTGCTCAAAGATCGTACCGTGGTGCTCAAGGATCGTACTGTCGTGCTCAAGGATGGTACCGTGGTGCTCAAGTATTGTACCGTGGTGCTCAGGTATTGTACCGTGGTGCTCAGGTATTGTACCGTGGTGCTCAGGTATTGTACCGTGGTGCTCAGGTATTGTACCGTGGTGCTCAGGTATTGTACCGTGGTGCTCAATATCGTACTGTCGTACTCAAAAGCGTAGTGTCGTACTCAGGATCGTACCGTGACTCTGGTAAGGTTCAGAATGTGAACGAGATATTGTGTCGGACGTCCGGCCACACGAGATATGTGGCTATACCTACCACCACTACACCTCCACCACCACTACTACTACACCTTCACCACTCCTGCATCACCACCACTACTACACGTCCACCACTACTACATCACCACACCACACCG
This sequence comes from Panulirus ornatus, assembly GCF_036320965.1. Taxonomy (NCBI): domain Eukaryota; kingdom Metazoa; phylum Arthropoda; class Malacostraca; order Decapoda; family Palinuridae; genus Panulirus; species Panulirus ornatus. The sequence continues at coordinate 89,872,524 of NC_092227.1, forward strand.
CCACTACTAAACCACCATTACTACATCACCACACTACACCACACCTCCACCACTACTACTACACCTCCACCACTACTAGTACACCTTCACCACTCCTACATCACCACCACTACTACACGTCCACCACTACTACATCACCACACCACACCTCCGCCACTACTACTACACCTCCACCACTACTACATCACCACACTACACCACACCTTCGTCACTGCTAATACACCACCACTACGTCACCACACCACACCACCAGTACTACACCTCCACCACTACTACATCACCACACCACACCACCACCACCACTACCTTACGCCACCGCCACTACACAATACCACCACCGCCATTATAAAACAACACTGCCACCACCACTACCTTACACCACCGCCACTACACAACACCACCACCACCACCACTACCTTAAACCACCATCACCACCACTACACTACCACCATACTACAGAATCACCACACTGTGCCTCCACTGCACTACACCACCACACTATAGCACCACACCACCACCACAATACACCACCCCCAAACCACCCCATCCACCACAGTACATCACCACACAGCACCGTAACCACATCTCACTGTTCCATCACCCTCATTACAATACACCAACTCTCCAAACATCCACCACATCGTACCACCACACCACCACCTTCACTACAGTACACCACCGCGCCACACTACATCTCACCACACGACACCATCATAACGCCACACCAGACCATTACACCACACGCCACCACACCACCATTTACCTCCTCACAGATCTGACCACACCACATCACCACACCGCACCACCATTCATCTCGTCCCGCAAGTATACCACATCAATACCACACCACACCACCACTCACTTGGCCACAATTACACCACTCCGCCATATCTCGCCACAGCACCACCTTATAACACCACCAGTTCACTACATGACACTGTCACCACCACATCTCTGCACTACCTTGCCACACCGTAGTGCATCTTTATAGTGTACCACACTTTCACTACAGTACATCAATAAGCCACACCACCTTGCCACACCACAACATCGCACTCTATTACCACTACCACCCCCACCAACACCACGATAGTACTGCACCTCTATAGGCCACTACGCCACACCACCACCAGAGCACAACACAGCCACAACACCACAACACTGTATGTACCACGCCTTACCATACCAGTACCACTGTTACACCTTACCATACCAGTACCACTGCTACACCTTACCATACCAGTAGCACATCACCACAAGAGCATATACGGTACCACAACACTGCTACACCTTACCATCAATACACCTCACCGCACCACCACTCAGTCCCACACCACATCACAATACCACTACACTACACTGCCACTACACTACACTGCCACTACACCACACTGCCACGACACTACACTGCCACTACACCACAATACCACTACACCACACTGCCACTACACCACACTGCCACTACACCTCGCGGGGTGTGAGGGCTGACACAGTAGGCCTACTGGACCCTCCACAACCGGTTGCCCCCCCCCCCCCCCCCTCCGCGTACTGCTACCATTACCTTGGTTCTGTTTCCATCTTCGGCTCGTCCAGTAACCCGGCTGCTTGACCATCCTCCTGCCATGTGGTACATGGTACAGTGTGGTACATGGTACAGTGGTACATGGCACAGTGTGGTACAGTGGTACATGGTACGTTGTGGTACAGAGTTCCTCCTGTTCCAGCTGGGCTACATGTCTCTGGTCCCTAACGTAGACCCACCCGCCCCCACACACACACTGCAAGAAGGTTTACAAGACTTGTTGTGTTCGTCGTCTTCCTCAGCTGAGCCAGTGTTATCTCCAGCTCGACCAGCTGCTGGTGTTGGTGTCCTAGCGTCCTGGTGATCAATACAACACGTGGGTCACTACACTCGTCAGGCGAGTCATGTTCTTATGGGACGACAGTCCTCGCCTGCCACGTGTCACGTGCTACGGGACACGTGGTTAGGGAGCACACGTGTATGGGGCGAGATCATGTGTGTCATTCACTTGTAACAATTCCAGTATTTTCTACTGCCTTTGCCCCGTCCTGGAGCCTCCATTGTCCACATACGTTGAACTTGTCATTACTTCGTGCCACACTGTTGGGTCACTACCTCCCTCAGTTGAGTGATGATCAGTACCCATCAGTAACCCACACCTGATGATCAATACCCATCACCACCAGCAACCCACACTTGATGACACCTTCTCCACGATCTCTCGAGTTTTGTGCAACATATATTGTATTGATCACTTCCTGTGTTCCACCTCGCTTGTGTGGCTGTCTTGCTTCCTTGCTGCTCTACCTTATATATATATATATATATATATATATATATATATATATATATATATATATATATATATATATATATATATATATTCCTATGAGTCCACGGGGAAAATAAAACACGAAAAGTTCCCAAGTGAACTTTCGTGTAATAATCACATCATCAGGGGAGACACAAGAAAGAAATATAACAGTTAGTTGATATACATCGAAGAGACGAAGCTAGGACGCCATTTGGTAAACATGTGACTGTATGTTTTGGACAATCTCATGTTTACCAAATGGCGTCCTACCTTCGTCTCTTCGATGTATATCAACTGACAGTTATATTTTTCTCTTGTGTTTCCCCTGATGATGTGATTATTACACGAAAGTGCACTTGGGAACTTTTCGTGTTTCATTTTCCCCGTGGACTCATAGGAATATCTTGATCGCGCGCAAAATTGTGATCCTTTCCAATATATATATATATATATATATATATATATATATATATATATATATATATATATATATATATATATATACTGTATTACTTTTCATATTCTTGTTTTTCTCAATTGGCGTGTTGAATAACGGTACGACCCTTGACCACGATGGTACGACCCTTGACCATGATGGTACAACCCTTGAACTCGGTGGTACGACTCTAACGACGCTGGTACGACCCTTGAGCATGACGTTACGGTTCCTGTGCATGATAGCCAGGATCAGGTCGGAGATGCAGGTCGTCATACATCGGGGTCGTACCTTGGAGCTCAGCGGGTCATGCCATATGTACCTGAAGATAACAGGTCACCACCACAGGGTTGGGTGGAGGGGAGCCCCCCCCCCCCAGGTCCCGGCCTAACACAAGTACGATGCTATTTTTTCCAGTGTTTCCTTGTTTGTGTTGTGAGTGTGTGGCCGTGTGTGTGTGTGTGTGTGTTGTCGGCTGTGCCAGGATCATCGCTCACACTACTACATATGTAGAAAACACGCTGACGTCACCCACTGAAGTAGAAGATGTATTGGCTTTTGTAGATAAGTAGAGAACAGTGTGATGTCTCTCGTGGAAGTGGAAAACAAAATCACGACTCCCAGAAAAATAGAAAAAAAGCTGAGGGATCCATAATAAGTAGAAAACTGGCTCGTTTCTCTCAGAAGTAGAGAACGCGTTAAGTTCTCTCCAGTTATTAGAGAACACGTTAAGTTCTCTCCAGTAAGTTGAGAACACGTTACGTTCTCCAGTAAGTAGAGAACACGTTAAGTTTTCCCCAATAAGTAGAGAACACGTTAAGTTCTCCCCCAGAAAGTAGATAACACGTTAAGTTCTCCCCAATAAGTAGAGAACACTTAAGTTCTCCCCAATAACTAGAGAACACAAGGTCTCCCAGTAAGTAGAAAACACGCTCAGTTCTCCCCAGTAAGTAGAAAACCGATTAATGTTTGCCAAATGAATCTAGAAATTGAAGTGAGAGATCGTGTGTAGTCCTGTGTTGTGACCTGTCCTACAGCACACCCAACCTCTCTCATCCACCTGTGACCTGCCAGCTGGTGCCCTTGGGTCCTCGTGTCGGATCAAGTGACCTGGTGGCCTAGTGTTGCCGGCGTAGTGACCTGGGGTCCTAGTGTTGTCGGGTCAGGCCGACCTGGGGTCCTGGTGGTGTCGGGTCAGGCTGACCTGGGGTGCTGGTGGTGTCGGGGTCAGGTTGACCTGGGGTCCTGGTGGTGTCGGGTCAGGCTGACCTGGGGTCCTAGTGGTGTCGGGTCAAGTGACCTAGTGGCACCATCGACCTGGGTCAGGTGGAGGCAGCAGGAGGTCGTGTGGAGGCTTCGAGGTGGCGGGACCTGACGGTATGTTGGTCCACACCCAGCAAGGCAAGGTGGTCCGCATCGTCAGCGTCGAGTGGGTCTCCGATGACTGGCCGGTGAGTATCGCACCTTACCTGTACCGGTAGCATCCTGCCTGAGGGCACAGGGCTCTCCCTCATAGGGAGCTAGCCAGGGAATGATTACGTCATAAGGAGGGGGTCAGAGGTCATAGGAAGAGTTAGGTCTGGCATATATATATATATATATATATATATATATATATATATATATATATATATATATATATATATATATATATATATATATAAATATATATATATATATATATATATATATATATATATATATATATATATATATATATATATATATATATGTACATATATTTTAACTTTGCAAAAGGGGAAACAGAAGGAGTCACGCGGAGAGTGCTAATCCTCCTCGAAGACTCAGATTGGGGTGTCTAAATGTGTGTGAATGTAACCAAGATGAGAAAAAAAGAGAGATAGGTAGTATGTTTGAGGAAAGGAACCTGGATGTTTTGGCTCTGAGTGAAACGAAGCTCAAGGGTAAAGGGGAAGAGTGGTTTGGGAATGTCTTGGGAGTAAAGTCAGGGGTTAGTGAGAGAACAAGAGCAAGGGAAGGAGCAGCACTACTCCTGAAACAGGAGTGCTGGGAGTATGTGATAGAGTGTAAGAAAGTAAACTCCAGATTGATATGGGTAAAACTGAAAGTGGATGGAGAGAGATGGGTGATTATTGGTGCATATGCACATGGGGATGAGAAGAAAGATCATGAGAGGCAATTGTTTTGGGAGCAGCTGAGTGAGTGTATTAGTAGTCTTGATGCACGAGACCGGGTTATAGTGATGGGTGATTTGAATGCAAAGGTGAGTAATGTGGCAGGTGAGGGAATAATAGGTGTACATGGGGTGTTCAGTGTTGTAAATGGAAATAGTGAAGAGCTTGTAGATTTGTGCGCTGAAAAAGGACTGTGATTTGGAATACCTGGTTTAAAAAGAGAGATATACATAATTATACATATGTAGGTAAGAGAGATGGCCAGAGAGCGTTATTGGATTACGTGTTAATTGATAGGCGCGCGAAAGAGAGACTTTTGGATGTTAATGTGCTGAGAGGTGCAACTGGAGGGATTTCTGATCATTATCTTGTGGGGGCGAAGGTGGAGATTTGTAGAGGTTTTCAGAAGAGAAGAGAGGATGTTGGAGTGAAGAGAGTGGTGAGGGTAAGTGAGCTTGGGAAGGAGACTTGTGTGAGGAAGTACCAGGAGAGACTGAATACAGAATGGAAAAAGGTGAGAACAAAGGAGGTAAGGGGAGTGGGGGAGGAATAGGATGTATTTAGGGAAGCAGTGATGGCTTGTGCAAAAGATGCTTGTGGCATGAGAAGCGTGGGAGGTGGGCTGATTAGAAAGGGTAGTGAGTGGTGGGATGAAGAAGTAAGATTATTAGTGAAAGAGCAGAGAGAGGCATTTGGACGATTTTTGCAGGGAAATAATGCAAATGAGTGGGAGATGTATAAAAGAAAGAGGCACGAGGTCAAGAGAAAGGTGCAGGAAGTGAAAAAGAGGGCAAATGAGAGTTGAGGTGAGAGAGTATCATTAAATTTTAGGGAAAATAAAAAGATGTTTTGGAAGGAGGTAAAGAAAGTGCGTAAGACAAGGGAACAAATGGGTACATCAGTGAAGGGGGCTAATGGGGAGGTAATAACAAGTAATGGTGATGTGAGGAGATGGAGTATTTTTAAGGTTTGTTGAATGTGTTTGATGATAGTGTGGCAGATATAGGGTGTTTTGGTCAAGGTGGTGTGCAAAGTGAGAAGGTTAGGGAGATGATTTGGTAAACAGAGTAGAGGTAGTAAAAGCTTTGCGGAAGATGAAAGCCGGCAAGGCAGCGGGTTTGGATGGTATTGCAGTGGAAATTATTGAAAAGAAAAGGGAAGACTGTGTTGTTGACTGGTTGGTAAGGTTATTTAATGTATGTATGACTCATGGCGAGGTGCCTGAGGATTGGCGGAATGCTTGCATGGTGCCATTGTACAAAGGCAAAGGGGATAAAGGTGTGTGCTCAGATTACAGAGGTATAAGTTTGTTGAGTATTCCTGGGAAATTATATGGGAGGGTATTGATTGAGAGGGTGAAGGCATGTACAGAGCATCAGATTGGGGAAGAGCAGTGTGGTTTCAGAAGTGGTAGAGGATGTGTGGATCAGGTGTTTGCTTTGAAGATTATATGTGAGAAATACTTAGAAAAGCAAATGGATTTCTATGTAGCAGTTATGGATCTGGAGAAGGCATATGATAGAGTTGATAGTGATGCTCTTTGAAAGGTATTAAGAATATATGGTGTGGGAGGCAAGTTGTTAGAGGCAGTGAAAAGTTTTTATCGAGGATGTAAGGCATGTGTACGTGTAGGAAGAGAGGAAAGTGATTGGTTCTCAGTGAAAGTCGGTTTGCGGCAGGGGTGCGTCTTGTCTCCATGGTTGTTTGATTTGTTTATGGATGGCTTTGTCAGGGAGGTGAATGCAAGAGTTTTGGAGAGAGAGAGGCAAGTATGCAGTCTGTTGTGGATGATAGAGCTTGGGAAGTGAGTCAGTTGTTGTTCGCTGATGATACATCGCTGATGGCTGATTCGGGTACGAAACTGCAGAAGCTGGTGACTGAGTTTGGTAAAGTGTGTGAAAGAAGAAAGCTGAGAGTAAATGTGAATAAGAGCAAGGTTATTGGGTACAGTAGTGTTGAGGGACAAGTCAGTTGGGAGGAAGTTTGAATGGAGAAAAACTGGAGGAAGTGAAGTGTTTTAGATATCTGGGAATGGATTTGGCAGCGGATGGAAACATGGAAGCTGGAGTGAGTTATAGGTTGGGGGAGGGGGCGAAAGTTCTGGAAGCATTGAAAAATGTGTGGAAGGCGAGAACATTATCTCGGAAAGTAAAAATGCGTTAGCGAGGTAACGCAAAGAAACACGAAAGAATGGCCCAACCCACCCACGTACTCATGTATATACATAAACACCCACAGACGCACATATACATACCAATACATTTCAACGTATACATACACAGACATATACGTAATACACACATGTACTCATCCACACTTGCTTCCTTCATCCATTCTCGTCGCCACCCCGCCACACATGAAATGGCACCCCCCCTCCGAACGCGCGCGCGCGAGGTAGCGCTAGGAAAAGACAACAAATGAGGAGATGGAGTGAATATTTTGAAGGTTTGTTGAATGTGTTTGATGATAGAGTGGCAGATACAGGGTGTTGTGGTCAGGCGCTGTGCGAAGTGAAAGGGTCAGGGAGAATGATTTGGTAAACAAAGAAGAGGCAGCGATAGCTTTGCGGAAGATGAAAGCCGGCAAGGCGGCGGGTTTGGATAGTATTGCAGTAGAATTTATCAAAAAAGAGGGTGACTGTGTTGTTGACTGGTTGATGAGGATATTCATTGTTTGTGTGGATCCTGGTGAAGTGCCTGAGGATTGGCGGAATGCATGCATAGTGCCATTGTACAAAGGCAAAGGGATAAAAGTGAGTGTTCAAAATTACAGAGGTATAAGTTTTTTTTTTAGTATTCCTGGGAAATTATATGGGAGGTTATTAATGAGAGGGTGAAGGCATGTACAGAGCATCGGATAGAGAAAGAGCAGTGTGGTTTCATAAGTGGTAGAGGAAGTGGAGATCAGGTGTTTGCTTTGAAGAATGTATGTGAGAAATACTTAGAAAAACAGATGGATCTGGAGGAGGCATATGATAGGGTGGAAAGAGATATTTTACGGAAGGTTTTAAGAGTATATGATGTGGGAGGAGAGTTGCTAGAAGCAGTGAATTTTTTTTACTTATGATGTAAAGCATGTGTACAAGTAGGAAGAGAGGAAAGTGATTGGTTCTCAGTGAATGTAGGTTTGCGGCAGGGGTGCGTGATGTCTCCATCGTTGTTTAATTAGTTTATGAATGGGGTCGTTAGGGAGTATTAATGCAAGAGTTTTGGAGAGAGGGGCAATTATGCAGTCTGTTGTGGATGAGAAGGTTTGGGAAGTGAGTCAGTTGTTGTTAGCTGATGATACAACGCTGGTGGCTGATTCGGGTGAGAAACTGCAGACGTTGGTGACTGAAGAAGAGGTTGCATTGAAATGGTTTGGCTACATGGAGAGAATGAGTGAGAATAGATTGACAAAGAGGGTATATGTGTCAAAGGTGGAGGGAAGAAAGAGAAGCGGGAGACCAAATTGGAGGTGAAAGGATGGCGTGAAAAAGAACATACTGGAGGGTGAAAGGCGTGCAAGGAATCGAGTGAATTGGAACGATTTGGTATACCGGGGTCGACGTGCTGTCAATGGATTGAACCAGGGCATGTGAAGCGTCTGGGGTAAACCATGGACAGTTTTGTGGGGCCTGGATGTGGTAAATTAGCTGTGGTTTCGGTGCATTACATATGACAGCTAAAGACTGAGTGTGAACGAATGTGGCCTTTGTTGTCTGTTCCTGGCTCTGCCTCGCTGGAGGGGGGGGAAGGGGGATGCTATATCATGTGTGTGGCGGGGTGGCGACGGGAATGGATGAAGGTAGCAAGTATTAATATGTATATGTGTGTGTATGTATATGTATGTATACGTTAAAATGTATATGAATGCGTGTGGGCCTTTATGTATATACATGTGTATGTGGGTGGGTTGGGCTATTCCTCGTCTGTTTCCTTGCGCTACTTCGCTAACGCGGGAGATAGCGGTTTAGTATAATGATAACATAATGATAATGGTAATATAAATATATATATATATATATATATATATATATATATATATATATATATATATATATATATATATATATATATGTTGGAAAGGATCACAATTTTGCGCGTGATCAAGATATTCCTATGAGTCCACGGGGAAAGTGAAACACGAAAACTTCCCAAGTGCACTTTCGTGTAATAATCACATAATCAGGGGAGACACAAGAGAGAAATATAACATTCAGTTGATATACATCAAAGAGACGAAGCTAGGACGCGACAGCTTCGTCTCTTCGATGTATATCAACTGACTATTATATTTCTCTCTTGTGTCTCCCCTGATGATGTGATTATTACACGAAAGTGCCCTTGGGAACTTTTCGTGTTTCATTTTCCCCGTGGACTCATAGGTATATATATATATATATATATATATATATATATATATATATATATATATATATATATATATATATATATATATGTATAATATATATATATATTGGTTCTCAGTGCATGTAGGTTTGCGGCAGGGGTGTGTGATGTCTCCATGGTTGTTTAATTTGTTTATGGATGGGGTTGTTAGGGAGGTGAATGCAAGAGTTTTGGAAAGAGGGGCAAAAATGAAGTCTGTTGTGGATGAGAGAGCTTGGGAAGTGAGTCAGTTGTTGTTCGCTGATGATACAGCGCTGATGGCTGATTCATGTGAGAAACTGCAGAAGCTGGTGACTGAGTTTGGTAAAGTGTGTGAAAGAAGAAAGTTAAGAGTGAATGTGAATAAGAGCAAGGTTATTAGGTACAGTAGGGTTGAGGGTCAAGTCAATTGGGAGGTAAGTTTGAATGGAGAAAAACTGGAGGAAGTAAAGTGTTTTAGATATCTGGGAGTGGATCTGGCAGCGGATGGAACCATGGAAGCGGAAGTGAATCATAGGGTGGGGGAGGGGCGAAAATCCTGGGAACCTTGAAGAATGTGTGGAAGTCGAGAACATTATCTCGGAAAGCAAAAATGGCTATGTTTGAAGGAATAGTAGTTCCAACAATGTTGTATGGTTGCGAGGCGTGGGCTATGGATAGAGTTCTGCGCAGGAGGGTGGATGTGCTGGAAATGAGATGTTTGAGGACAATGTGTGGTGTGAGATGGTTTGATCGAGTAAGTAATGTAAGGGTAAGAGAGATGTGTGGAAATAAAAAGAGCGTGGTTGAGAGAGCAGAAGAGGGTGTTTTGAAATGGTTTGGGCACATGGAGAGAATGAGTGAGGAAAGATTGACCAAGAGGATATATGTGTCGGAGGTGGAGGGAACGAGGAGAAGTGGGAGACCAAATTGGAGGTGGAAAGATGGAGTGAAAAAGATTTTGAGTGATCGGAGCCTGAACATGCAGGAGGATGAAAGGCGGGCAAGGAATAGAGTGAATTGGATCGATATGGTATACCGGGGTTGGCGGGCTGTCAGTGGATTGAATCAGGGCATGTGAAGAGTCTGGGGTAAACCATGGAAAGCTGTGTGGGGCCTGGATGTGGAAAGGGAGCTGTGGTTTCGGGCATTATTGCATGACAGCTAGAGACTGAGTGTGAACGAATGTAGCCTTTGTTGTCTTTTCCTAGCGCTACCCCGCACACATGAGGGGGGGAGGAGGATGGTATTCCATGTGTGGCGAGGTGGCGGTGGGAATGAATAAAGGCAGACAGTGTGAATTGTGTGCATGTGTATATATGTATGTGTCTGTTTGTGTAATATATATGTGTACATTGAGATGTATAGGCATGTATATTTGCGTGTGCGGACGTGTGTGTATATACATGTGTATGGGGGTGGGTTGGGCCATTTCTTTCGTCTGTTTCCTTGCGCTACCTCGCAAACGTGGGAGAGAGCGACAAAGCAAAATAAATAAATAAATGAATATATATATATATATATATATATATATATATATATATATATATATATATATATATATATATATATATATATATTTTTTTTTTTTTTTTTCTTTGTCGCTGTCTCCCGCGTTTGCGAGGTAGCGCAAGGAAACAGACGAAAGAAATGGCCCAACCCACCCCCATACACATGTATATACATACGTCCACACACGCAAATATACACACCTACACAGCTTTCCATGGTTTACCCCAGACGCTTCACATGCCCTGATTCAATCCACTGACAGCACGTCAACTCCGGTATACCACATCGATTCAATTCACTCTATTCCTTGCCCTCCTTTCACCCTCCTGCATGTTCAGGCCCCGATCACACAAAATCTTTTTCACTCCATCTTTCCACCTCCAATTTGGTCTCCCTCTTCTCCTCGTTCCCTCCACCTCCGACACATATATCCTCTTGGTCAATCTTTCCTCACTCATTCTCTCCATGTGCCCAAACCATTTCAAAACACCCTCTTCTGCTCTCTCAACCACGCTCTTTTTATTTCCACACATCTCTCTTACCCTTATGTTACTTACTGGATCAAACCACCTCACACCACACATTGTCCTCAAACATCTCATTTCCAGCACATCCATCCTCCTGCGCACAACTCTATCCATAGCCCACGCCTCGCAACCATACAACATTGTTGGAACCACTATTCCTTCAAACATACCCATTTTTGCTTTCCGAGATAATGTTCTCGACTTCCGCACATTCTTCAAGGCTCCCAGAATTTTCGTCCCCTCCCCCACCCTATGATCCACTTCCGCTTCCATGGTTCCATCCGCTGCCAGATCCACTCCCAGATATCTAAAACACTTCACTTCCTCCAGTTTTTCTCCATTCAAACTCACCTCCCAATTGACTTGACCCTCAACCCTATGTACTGTACCTAATAACCTTGCTCTTATTCACATTTACTCTTAACTTTCTTCTTTCACACACTTTACCAAACTCAGTCACCAGCTTCTGCAGTTTCTCACATGAATCAGCCACCAGCGCTGTATCATCAGCGAACAACAACTGACTCACTTCCCAAGCTCTCTCATCCCCAACAGACTTCATACTTGCCCCTCTTTCCAAAACTCTTGCATTCACCTCCCTAACAATCCCATCCATAAACAAATTAAACAACCATGGAGACATCACACACCCCTGCCGCAAACCTACATTCACTGAGAACCAATCACTTTCCTCTCTTCCTACACGTACACATGCCTTACATCCTCGATAAAACTTTTCACTGCTTCTAACAACTTGCCTCCCATACCATATATTCTTAATACCTTCCACAGAGCATCTCTATCAACTCTTATCATATGCCTTCTCCAGATCCATAAATGCTACATACAAATCCTTTTGCTTTTCTAAGTATTTCTCACATACATTCTTCAAAGCAAACACCTGATCCACACATCCTCTACCACGATTTCTATACTTATTCTAGCAAGGTCGCCAATTACATAAATATGTTACAAATACTATACTGATCCTTGTCTTTTCAAGGATGTTAGATTAGTTATGTTACACAACACAGGATAACACTATCTTAAAGTCATGGGATTAAATCAAACACCAGCATTAAAACTACTTATAATGAAAGAACTAAAGTGTACAAAATAAACACATGAATCAGGCACAAATCATTTACGTTAACACTGAACATGAGTTTAACATTCCAGGTAAGATTTCAAACTAGGAGATCTCTTTCCTTTATGACAATCTATCTTCGATAACAGAATTCAAGATACACTTATTGTTAGACTCTTCTGTGACAAGTTACAGTACTCTATGACACTCGAAATTAAACGACAGAGGCGGTACGACAACGTAGTCTATATCGCGAACTTCACCTGGGTAACGGGCTTTGGGATAGAGGGACACCACTTACCTCGCTGGGCTAGAGAGGGAAAATCGAGGCTCAGCGGGTGTCAGGGGTATTTATTATAAATAAGAACGAGCGTCCGCCCTGTTACCCTACAGTGCTTTACTTGATTGGCTACGGGCCTTAGGCTATGAGCCTAAGATCCAATTGTGATTGGAGGAGGGTGGTACCATGAAACTGCTGGGTAGTTTGGAGAATCCTAAGTCCGTCCCACGTCTTGCCTAAAGCTCAACCTCCTCTGTTATCTTGTTTACGACAGCGGCGATGATGTACGGGATGACATACCCCGTACGCTGACTGACAGCTTAATCTCACGCCTCTGGTAAGGATCCGGGTGCTGAAGGTTATTATTAAGGACAGGATTATTAAGCCTAATGCTCGGTGGGAAGTGAGGTCCGAGCCAGTCTCTGAGGAAGACCTCAATCCTCGTCCTGATAAGAAATAACACCATACACAAAGACACACACACGTTATATGCACGAACATGTGGGCACACGCACACACATGTTCGTAACAATATATATATATATATATATATATATATATATATATATATATATATATATATATATATATATATATATATTACTAATACTATACTGATCCTTGTCTTTGCAAGGACGTTAGATTAGTTATGTTACACAACACAGGATAACACTATCTTAAAGTCATGGGATTAAATCAAACACCAGCATTAAAACTACTTATAATGAAAGAACTAAAGTGTACAAAATGAACACATGAATCAGGCACAAATCATTTACGTTAACACTGAACATGAGTTTAACATTCCAGGTAAGATTTCAAACTAGGAGATTTCTTTCCTTTATGACAATTTATCTTTTATAATATGATTCAAGATACACTTATTGTTAGACACTTCTATGACAAGTTGCAATACTCCATGACACTCAAAATTAAATGACAGAGGCAGTACAACACCGTAGAGTCTATATCGCGCACTTCACTCTGGTTACGGGCTTTGGGACAGAGGGACACCACTTACCTCGCTGGGCTAGAGAGGGAAATCGAGGCTTAGCGGGTGCCAGGGGTATTTATTACAAGTAAGAACGAGCGTCTGCCCTGGTACCCTACAATGTTACTCTTGATTGGCTATGAACCTAAGATCCAATTGTGATTGGAGGAGGGTGTTATCCGTGAAACTGCTGGTTGGTTGGAGGATCCTAAGTCCGTCCCACATCTTGCCTGAAGCTCATCCTCCTCTGTTATCTTGTTTTTGACAGCGACGATGATGTACGGGATGACATACCCCGAACGCTGACTGACAACTTGATCTGACGCCTCTAATAAGGGTCCAGGTGCTGAAGGACTGGTCGCCATCTGGTTTCAAAACAGGATTATCAAGACTAATGCTCGGTCAGGGAAGTGAGGTCCGAGCCAATAGCAGAGGAAGACCCTAATCCTCGCCCTGATAAGAAATAGCAACAACACCAGACACAAACACACACACATACATATACACGAACATGTGGGCACACGCACACATGTTCGTAACATATATATATATATATATATATATATATATATATATATATATATATATATATATATATATATATATATATATATATATATATATCGGAAAATATACATACGGATGTAATGAAGGCAAATATGTCATCCGCTAGTATTTGATGTTCATGCAGTGGGTTGTATGGGGAGAAGGCAGGAAGCTCGTCATCCACCGGAAGGAAGTGAAAATATTGGCCAGCGGAAGTTGGTTGTGTGTGTGTGTGTGTGTGTGTGTGTGTGTGTGGCCTGGGGAGGTAACATGGCGGCCGGTTGTAGTGTTGTCTGAAGCTGGTGTTGTGGAAGATGATAAAAAGGAGGTGATTAATCTTCCTGTTGTTAAGGTAATGGTTACCACAACCCCTGATCACGTGGTAGTACTGGTTACAACAACTCCGGATCACGTGGTAGTACTGGTTACAACAACTCCGGATCACGTGGTAGTACAGTAGTGGTTGCCACGACCCCGGCTCCGGTGGCTCAAGATCCCCTGACACGGATCTCCTCCCCCTCCCCCTCAAGTCAACTGGTTGTGGTGGCTGAGGTCAGCATCATACCACACCATGACCATGTTACCCACACCATCACAGGCTCCCCTCCCACATACCACATCAGCCCCCCCCCCCCCCTACCCACCGTCATTATCAACGCCTTCACGAACTACTTCATTATATATATATATATATATATATATATATATATATATATATATATATATATATATATATATATATATATATATATATCTTTTCTTTTAAACTATTCGCCATTTCCCGCGTTAGCGAGGTAGCGTTAAGAACAGAGGACTGGGCCTTTTTTGGAATACCCTCACCTGTCCCCCTCTGTTCCTTCTTTTGAAAAAAAAAAAAAACGAGAGGGGAGGATTTCCAGCCCCGCGCTCCCTCCCCTTTTAGTCGCCTATTACGACACGCAGGGAATACGTGGGAAGTATTCTTAATCCCCTATCCCCAGGGATTATATATATATATATATATATATATATATAGAAATAAATGAATAATATATTATTTTCCTTTGTCGCTGTCTCCCGCGTTTGCGAGGAAGCGCAAGGAAACAGACGAAAGAAATGGCCCAACCCACCCCCATACACATGTATATACATACACGTCCACACACGCAAATATACATACCCATACATCTCAATGTACACATATATATACACACACACAGACACCTACATATATACACATGCACACAATTCACACTGCCTTTATTCATTCCCATCGCCACCTCGCCACACATGGAATAACATCCCCCTCCCTCCTCATGTGTGCGAGGTAGCGCTAGGAAAAGACAACAAATGCCCCATTCGTTCACACTCAGTCTCAAGCTGTCATGCAATAATGCCCGAAACCACAGCTCCCTTTCCACATCCAGGCCCCACAGAACTTTCCATGGTTTACCCCAGACGCTTCACATGCCCTGATTCAATCCCTTGACAACACGTCGACCCCGGTATACCACATCGATCTAATTCATTCTATTCCTTGCCCGCCTTTCACCCTCCTGCATGTTCAGGCCCCGATCACTCAAAATCTTTTTCACTCCATCTTTCCACCTCCAATTTGGTCTCCCACTTCTCGTTCCCTCCACCTCCGACACACATATCCCCTTGGTCAATCTTTCCTCTCTCATTCTCTCCATGTGACCAAACCATTTCAAAACACCCTCTTCTGCTCTCTCAACCACGCTCTTTTTATTTCCACACATCTCTCTTACCCTTACATTACGTACTCGATCAAACCACCTCACACCACATATTGTCCTCAAACATCTCATTTCCAGCACATCCACCCTCCTGCGCACAACTCTATCCATAGCCCACGCCTCGCAACCATACAACATTGTTGGAACCACTATTCCTTCAAACATAGCCATTTTTGCTTGCGGAGATAATGTTCTCGACTTTCACACATGCTTCAAGGCTCCCAGGGTTTTCGCCCCCTCCCCCACCCTATGATTCACTTCCGCTTCCATGGTTCCATCCGCTGCCAGATCCACTCCCAGATATCTAAAACACTTTACTTCCTCCAGTTTTTCTCCATTCAAACTTACCTCCCAATTGACTTGACCCTTAACCCTACTGTACCCAATAACCTTGCTCTTATTCACATTTACTCTTAACTTTCTTCTTTCACACACTTTACCAAACTCAGTCACCAGCTTCTGCAGTTTCTCACATGAATCAACCACCAGCGCTGTATCATCAGCGAACAGCAACTGGCTCACTTCCCAAGCTCTCTCATCCCCAACAGACTTCATACTTGCCCCTCTTTCCAAAACTCTTGCATTCACCTCCCTAACAACCCCATCCATAAACAAATTATATATATATATATATATATATATATATATATATATATATATATATATATATATATATATATATATATATATTAGCTTTCTTGGCTGGTGGTGTTGACATGTACTTTACTTTAATGTTATCATTATTAGGAGCGGTGCTGATAGGATGTCAGGCTCAACACAGGAAGTGGGGTGGTCCTGGGTAACCACAGGTAATAGGGTGGTCCTGGGTAACTGCAGGTGGTGGGGTGGTCCTGGGTAACCACAGGCAATGGGGTGGTCATGGGTAAGCACAGGTGATGAGGTGGTCTTGGGTAACCACAGGTAGTGGGATGGTGCTAGGTGACCACAGGTAGTGGGTTGCGACTTTACATCAGTCGTGACCTCTGACCTGACCCAGGGTTCTGATATATGACCCCCCCCCCCTCCACCTGCTACAGGATGTTACCTGGTCACGTCCTGTTGCCGGATGCGGTACCTCCGGTGCCACCGTGGTGGTGCAGGGGGGGGGGGGGGGCATTCCTCCCTACCTGTGTGTGTGTGTGGGGGGGGGGGGGGTCTGTAAATGACAGCAAGTGAGGATAGATGACTTAAGAGCTGACGGTGTGTGACAATGTGATGGAGAGAGAACAGTACAACAGAAGGTTCCTCCCACCACCACAACACTAGCTGCAGGGGAGAACTAAGACTGGCGACCTATGGTACAGCAGAGGGTATACTGCCTTGGTTAATTTGCAGGAAAGTGTGAATGGTAGAGATCGCATGATCAGATTGTGAAGGTGGGTACCCCACCCCCTGGCTGGCTCACCTCTGGCACGACTGAAGAAGTAAACTGTCGTCTGCTAGAGAGGAATATTGTTGTTGTTTGTGTTGATCGTGGTAAGAGAAGCTAACATACCAGACTGACGTGTGTTGTAGAAGTATTGCTCTTTAGTCCTAGTTGTATGATGTCGTAAGTCTGAACAGTGACTTTATCTCCTGCTGTGTTAGTGTTGTGGTTGTGGTATAGGCATGGTTATAGTTGTGGTGGTACAAGCATGGTGGTTGTGGTGGTACAATCATGATGGTTGTGGTGGTACAGGCATGGTTATAGTTGTGGTGGTACAAGCATGGTGGTTGTGGTGGTACAATCATGATGGTTGTGGTGGTACAGGCATGGTGGTTGTGGTGGTACAGGCATGGTTATAGTTGTGGTGGTACAATCATGATGGTTGTGGTGGTACAGGCATGGTTATAGTTGTGGTGGTACAAGCATGGTGGTTGTGGTGGTACAAGCATGGTGGTTGTGGTGGTACAAGCATGGTGGTTGTGGTGGTACAAGCATGGTGGTTGTGGTGGTACAGGCATGGTTATAGTTGTGGTGGTACAAGCATGGTGGTTGTGGTGGTACAATCATGATGGTTGTGGTGGTACAGGCATGGTTATAGTTGTGGTGGTACAAGCATGGTGGTTGTGGTGGTACAATCATGATGGTTGTAGTGGTACAGGCATGGTTATAGTTGTGGTGGTACAATCATGGTGGTTGTGGTGGTACAAGCATGGTGGTTGTAGTGGTACAGGCATGGTTATAGTTGTGGTGGTACAATCATGGTGGTTGTGGTGGTACAAGCATGATGGTTGTGGTGGTACAAGCATGATGGTTGTGGTGGTACAAGCATGATGGTTGTGATGGTACAAGCATGATGGTTGTGGTGGCACAAGCGTGATGGTTGTGGTGGTACAATCATGGTGGTAGTGGTACAATCATGGTGGTTGTGGTGGTACAAGCATAATGGTTGTGGTGGTACAAGCATGGTGGTTGTGGTGGTACAAGCATGATGGTTGTGGTGGTACAAGCATGATGGTTGTGGTGGTACAAGCATGATGGTTGTGGTGGTACAATCATGGTGGTTGTGGTGGTACAAGCATGATGGTTGTGGTGGTACAATCATGGTGGTTGTGGTGGTACAAGCATTATGGTTGTGGTGGTACAAGCATGATGGTTGTGGTGGTACAAGCATGATGGTTGTGGTGGTACAAGCATGATGGTTGTGGTGGTACAAGCATGATGGTTGTGGTGGTACAAGCATGATGGTTGTGGTGGTACAAGCATGATGGTTGTGGTGGTACAAGCATGATGGTTGTGGTGGTACAAGCATGATGGTTGTGGTGGTACAAGCATGATGGTTGTGGTGGTACAAGCATGATGGTTGTGGTGGTACAAGCATGGTGGTTGTGGTGGTACAAGCATGATGGTTGTGGTGGTACAAGCATGATGGTTGTGGTGGTACAAGCATGATGGTTGTGGTGGTACAAGCATGATGGTTGTGGTGGTACAAGCATGATGGTTGTGGTGGTACAAGCATGGTGGTTGTGGTGGTACAAACATGCCGGTATGGAAGGCAGGAAGTTGATATTTGTGGTGATGGTGACCTGGCTGTCCACAGGAAGTGTTACTGTAAACATTACCAAGGGTGGCGCACCCACGGGTGTCATGCAGAGGCTGTGGCGCACCCACGGGTCTCATGCAGAGGCTGTGGCGCACCCACGGGTCTCATGCAGAGGCTGTGGCGCACCCACGGGTGTCATGCAGAGGCTGTGGCGCACCCACGGGTCTCATGCAGAGGCTGTGGCGCACCCACGGGTGTCATGTAGAAGGGGTGGCACACCAAGGGGTGTCATGCAGAAGGGGTGGCACACCAAGGGGTGTCATGCAGAAGGGGTGGCACACCAAGGGGTGTCATGCAGAAGGAGTGGCATACGCTGGGGGTGGTGCACACACCAGGGGTGCCGTATACCAGTAGAATAAATGGACAGTAAAGCAAAGGCTCTCTCTCTCTCTCTCTCTCTCTCTCTCTCTCTCTCTCTCTCTCTCTCTCTCTCTCTCTCTCTCTCTCCACTCCTTCAGGCACACACCGGACGGTAAGCTGGTAGAAAAAATACCTTGCAGGATTAATATGCCTCCAGGAAATTATTATATGGAAGTCATATGTTAGAGTGAACATGTATCATATCACCAACGTTATGCATCCCTTCACTTGTTGTTATCAAGATAATACTAAGGATAAACTTGAGCTTCAGCCTCTCGACTTATCATGTCTATATTACTCCTGATGTGGGAAAATGATCCAATAAATCTTTCTTTCTCCTGTAAGGCAGGTCACGTGGGTTGTTCAGTGTTAATACGTTATCCCAGCGTGGCCAGGAAGAGATGAGTGGATGAAGAAGGAAGTATGATATACCACTGTGTTATGATGAATAAGTCATTACCCAAGAGTGACAAGTGATGATCAAACTTATTTATGAAGATATCAAGATTGTTGCTCAGAACAACATTATCTGGGAGCTTATTCCAAGCGTCAATAATATCGATAATAAAGACGTAATTCCTACAGTCCAGATTAAATCGGTGACCTCTAAGTTGTAGTTCATTTCCTCTCGTCGTTAATGTTGGCACTACTGTAATTATGTATTTAAAACATTCTATTAATTTACCTGAGAGACGCTTCTTGCTTTGGGAGCACAAGTTGAGTTGTGGCCGTCCCTCATTTGTTACGTAAGCAAGGAATCAATTTAGTTGTTCTTCGCTGCGCTACTTCCACTTGAAGAATATCCTTGCTGAAGTGGGGCACCCAGAACTGCACTGGATATTTGAGTTATGATGATGATCTCACAAGACTCATGTATAGTGGCAATATCACGTCCTTGCTTTTGTACGTCATGTTTCTCTTAATAAATCCTAATATCGTATTGACTTTCTTGTCAGCATCATTACAATGGTGGGAGAATGTGACGTTATTGTGACCACTACATCTCTCACACTAGGTGGGCGGCCATCTTTATCTTGTGGTCCATCTGTTCATAATCACATTTTGGGTTGAGGTTTCCTGCTTGTAACACCTGACATTTACTGACCTTAATTGGCATCTGTCATGGCTGATTTTATCTAGATCCTCTTGTAATCTTAGCAGTGGGTCTTCTTCAGTTAATGTGGCACTTTGTGTCACCTGCAACTTTGAACACTAGGTTATGTAACCTTACGTCAAGTTTGAACACTAGGTTATGTAACCTTACGTCAAGTATGAACACTAGGTTATGTAACCTTACGTCAAGTTTGAACACTAGGTTATGTAACCTTACGTCAAGTTTGAACACTAGGTTATGTAACCTTACGTCAAGTATGAACACTAGGTTATGTAACCTTACGTCAAGTATGAACACTAGGTTATGTAACCTTACGTCAAGTTTGAACACTAGGTTATGTAACCTTACGTCAAGTTTGAACACTAGGTTATGTAACCTTACGTCAAGTATGAACACTAGGTTATGTAACCTTACGTCAAGTTTGAACACTAGGTTATGTAACCTTACGTCAAGTTTGAACACTAGGTTATGTAACCTTACGTCAAGTTTGAACACTAGGTTATGTAACCTTACGTCAAGTTTGAACACTAGGTTATGTAACCTTACGTCAAGTTTGAACACTAGGTTATGTAACCTTACGTCAAGTTTGAACACTAGGTTATGTAACCTTACGTCAAGTTTGAACACTAGGTTATGTAACCTTACGTCAATATGGTTAATATAAATGATACAGAGTGTAGCCCCAACACGGATCCCTGGGGGACCCCACTACTGACGGCTGACCACAATGTGGGGTCACCAATCTACTTCCTATCACGTGACCAGGATTCTGTCCAGTGTCTTGTACCAACATTGATCACCAAGACCCGGACATACATTTAACGTGGGGAACATGACGAATGATATGGGAAAGTCCAGAAATAATATATGTCTGTATTTATCTTTGTTGTGGGTCTCGAACATTGTAGAACAATACTGAAGGAGGTTTGTAAGACATGATGATCTGCGTCTTGTACAACCATGTTGTGTGTTGTTGATCATGTTGGGTCGTTCCTGCTGGGCTGCCTGTACATATATTGAAGGTGAGCATGCCACTACCTGTACATATATTGAAGGTGGGCATGCCACTACCTGTACATATATTGAAGGTGGGCATGCCACTACCTGTACATATGTTGAAGGTGGGCATGCCACTACCTGTACATATATTGAAGGTGGGCATGCCACTACCTGTACATATATTGAAGGTGGGCATGCCACTACCTGTACATATGTTGAAGGTGGGCATGCCACTACCTGTACATATATTGAAGGTGGGCATGCCACTACCTGTACATATATTGAAGGTGGGCATGCCACTACCTGTACATATATTGAAGGTGGGCATGCCACTACCTGTACATATATTGAAGGTGGGCATGCCACTACCTGTACATATGTTGAAGGTGGGCATGCCACTACCTGTACATATATTGAAGGTGGGCGTGCCACTACCTGTACATATGTTGAAGGTGGGCATGCCACTACCTGTACATATATTGAAGGTGGGCATGCCACTACCTGTACATATATTGAAGGTGGGCATGCCACTACCTGTACATATGTTGAAGGTGGGCATGCCACTACCTGTACATATGTTGAAGGTGGGCATGCCACTACCTGTACATATATTGAAGGTGGGCATGCCACTACCTGTACATATATTGAAGGTGGGCATGCCACTACCTGTACATATATTGAAGGTGGGCATGCCACTACCTGTACATATATTGAAGGTGGGCATGCCACTACCTGTACATATATTGAAGGTGGGCATGCCACTACCTGTACATATATTGAAGGTGGGCATGCCACTACCTGTACATATATTGAAGGTGGGCATGCCACTACCTGTACATATATTGAAGGTGGGCATGCCACTACCTGTACATATATTGAAGGTGGGCATGCCACTACCTGTACATATATTGAAGGTGGGCATGCCACTACCTGTACATATATTGAAGGTGGGCATGCCACTACGTGTACATATGTTGAAGGTGGGCATGCCACTACCTGTACATATATTGAAGGTGGGCATGCCACTACCTGTACATATGTTGAAGGTGGGCATGCCACTACCTGTACATATATTGAAGGTGGGCATGCCACTACCTGTACATATATTGAAGGTGGGCATGCCACTACGTGTACATATGTTGAAGGTGGGCATGCCACTACGTGTACACATACATTATAATCATTACTATGTGGACTTATTCAGTTTATGTTGATCTCTATTTATTAAGTATATTATCTCTCACGGGGGAGGGGAGGGGGGGGGGGTCATCGTAACATCTGAGGTGTTTGTACATGTGAGTGCTTGATTGTGGTGTTACCGGACTCCGCCTGCTCCAGGTCACACCGCGATCGAAAAGTGACCTTTAGCGAGGTTGTATCATTAATGGTGAGTGCAGTCTTATCAAATATTTTCCCAGTGTAAAGTAGTGTACATACATGTCCCTGGTGCAGTTGTTATAACTACAACAGCTACGGTGAAGCATGTTGTTATCATCAGTGTTACCTAACGTTACGTTACTGTTGTTATCATCAGTCTTACCTAACGTTACGTTACTGTTGTTATTAGTGTTACCTAACGTTACGTTACTGTTGTTATTAGTGTTACCTAACGTTACGTTACTGTTGTTATCATAAGTGTTACCTAACGTTACGTTACTGTTGTTATCATAAGTGTTACCTAACGTTACGTTACTGTTATCATCAGTGTTACCTAACGTTACGTTACCTCACAAATGTTCGTTACATCTCGACGTAGGGCTAGCGTTACCTTTACTGTGTTGTTAGCTCGCGTTACGTCATGTATGTTGTCCAGGGTCAGCTGGTCACAGACACCAGTAATTACTGGGATGGTTAAGCTGTACGGTCGTTAAACTCTCCTACAATCATGGCTTCTTTTTTAATATGGTAATTCCTTCATGCAGAACACAACCCATTTTTCTCCTTATTGTTCCGGGTTTTAATGCTGCAATAATAGTTAATTTAGTTATGATATTTATCATTTCCGGAAGAGCAAGTGTTAGCTTTATGTAACTTGGTTAGGTTGTCATCTTGTTTACATAAAGAGTAACTCTGCCACATTTAGTCTCACAATAAATGATCGAGTTATTAATCCCAGTTATTAATCCCAGTTATTAATTCCAGTTATTAATCCCAGTCATTAATCCCAGTTATCAATCCGTCATTAATCCCAGTTATTAATCCCAGTTATTAATTCCAGTTATTAATCCCAGTTATTAAATCCAGTTATTAATCCCAGTTATTAATCCCAGTTATTAAT
Organism: Panulirus ornatus; assembly: GCF_036320965.1. Taxonomy (NCBI): domain Eukaryota; kingdom Metazoa; phylum Arthropoda; class Malacostraca; order Decapoda; family Palinuridae; genus Panulirus; species Panulirus ornatus. The sequence continues at coordinate 89,896,257 of NC_092227.1, forward strand.
CCCAGTTATTAATTCCAGTTATTAATCCCAGTCATTAATCCCAGTTATTAATCCCAGTCATTAATTCCAGTCATTAATCCCAGTCATTAATCCCAGTTATTAATCCCAGATATTAATCCCAGTTATTAATCCCAGTTATTAATCCCAGTCATTAATCCCAGTTATTAATCCCAGTCATTAATCCCAGTTATTAATCCCAGTTATTAATCCCAGTCATTAATCCCAGTCATTAATCCCAGTTATTAATCCGTCATTAATCCCAGTTATTAATCCCAGTTATTAATCCCAGTTCAGTGTGCTGTTGTTGACCTGTTCAATGTGCTGCTGTTGACCTGTTCAATGTGCTGTTGTTGACCTGTTCAATGTGCTGTTGTTGACCTGTTCAATGTGCTGCTGTTGACCTGTTCAATGTGCTGTTGTTGACCTGTTCAATGTGCTGTTGTTGACCTGTTCAATGTGCTGCTGTTGACCTGTTCAATGTGCTGTTGTTGACCTGTTCAATGTGCTGTTGTTGACCTGTTCAATGTGCTGTTGTTGACCTGTTCAATGTGCTGTTGTTGACCTGTTCAATGTGCTGCTGTTGACCTGTTCAATGTGCTGTTGTTGACCTGTTCAATGTGCTGTTGTTGACCTGTTCAATGTGCTGTTGTTGACCTGTTCAATGTGCTGCTGTTGACCTGTTCAATGTGCTGCTGTTGACCTGTTCAATGTGCTGTTGTTGACCTGTTCAATGTGCTGTTGTTGACCTGTTCAATGTGCTGTTGTTGACCTGTTCAATGTGCTGTTGTTGACCTGTTCAATGTGCTGCTGTTGACCTGTTCAATGTGCTGTTGTTGACCTGTTCAATGTGCTGTTGTTGACCTGTTCAATGTGCTGTTGTTGACCTGTTCAATGTGCTGTTGTTGACCTGTTCAATGTGCTGTTGTAATCATCAACAAGAATCAGGTCGTCTAGATTTCTGTCTCGTAGCCATGATTGTAAACACTAGTATAGTCATGGCTTAGTGTAGAGGGTCAGTGTAACCTTGTGTACTGGCCACACACCATCATTCCCTCAACATGACGCGCCTCTCCTCCTCCTCCTCCTCCTCCTCCTCCTCCTCCTCCTCCTCCTCCTCCATCATCATCTGATCCTTAACTTAGTTCACCCTAAGCCTCGCTACCCCCCCACCCCCCATCTGGTGTACCGTCTCTCTGTGGGTACGTCCCCTCCCTCGCTACCCCCCACCCCCCACCTGGTGTACCGTCTCTCTGTGGGTACGTCCCCTCCCTCGCTACCCCCCCACCCCCCACCTGGTGTACCGTCTATCCGTGGTACGTCCCCTCCCTCGCTACCCCCCCCACACCCCACCTGGTGTACCATCTGTCCGTGGGTACATCCCCTCCCTTGCTACCCCCCCACACCCCACCTGGTGTACCGTCCCCTTCTACACCCCCACCAGCCCACCACAGCCCACCTGGCCAACACTTCTACACTTATCCTACATTCACTCATACAGGTACGTACACCACAGTCTATATTAAACTACAGTTGTGGTACCAGGGGTGTGGGAGGGACAGTAGTGTGGGAGGGACAGTAGTGTGGGAGGGGCGGTAGTGTGGGAGGGGCAATAGTAGTAGTAGTGTGGGAGGGGCAGTAGTCTGGGAGGGGCGGTAGTGTGGGAGGGACAGTAGTGTGGGAGGGGCAGTAGTGTGGGAGGGGCGGTAGTGTGGGAGGGGCAGTAGTAGTAGTAGTGTGGGAGGGGCAGTAGTAGTAGTAGTGTGGGAGGGGCAGTAGTGTGGGAGGAGCAGTAGTGTGGGAGGGGCGGTAGTGTGGGAGGGGCAGTAGTAGTAGTAGTGTGGGAGGGGCAGTAGTAGTAGTAGTGTGGGAGGGGCAGTAGTGTGGGAGGGGCAGTAGTAGTAGTAGTGTGGGAGGGGCAGTAGTGTGGGAGGAGCAGTAGTGTGGGAGGGGCGGTAGTGTGGGAGGGGCAGTAGTAGTAGTAGTGTGGGAGGGGCAGTAGTGTGGGAGGGGCAGTAGTAGTAGTAGTGTGGGAGGGGCAGTAGTGTGGGAGGGGCAGTAGTGTGGGAGGGGCGGTAGTGTGGGAGGGACAGTAGTAGGAGTAGTAGTGTGGGAGGGCAGTAGTGTGGGAGGGGCGGTAGTGTGGGAGGGGCAGTAGTAGTAGTAGTGTGGGAGTGGCAGTAGTGTGGGAGGGGCGGTAGTGTGGGAGGGGCAGTAGTAGTAGTAGTAGTGTGGGAGGGGCAGTAGTGTGGGAGGAGCAGTAGTGTGGGAGGGGCGGTAGTGTGGGAGGGGCAGTAGTCTGGGAGGGGCGGTAGTGTGGGAGGGGCAGTAGTAGTAGTAGTGTGGGAGGGCGTAGTGTGGGAGGGGCAGTAGTGTGGGAGGGAGCGTAGTTAGTGTGGGAGGGGCGGTAGTGTGGGAGGGGCAGTAGTAGTAGTAGTGGGAGGGGCGGTAGTGTGGGAGGGGCAGTAGTAGTAGTAGTGTGGGAGGGGCGGTAGTGTGGGAGGGGCAGTAGTAGTAGTAGTGTGGGAGGGGCGGTAGTGTGGGAGGGGCAGTAGTAGTAGTAGTGTGGGAGGGGCGGTAGTGTGGGAGGGGCAGTAGTAGTAGTAGTGTGGGAGGGGCGGTAGTGTGGGAGGGGCAGTAGTAGTAGTAGTGTGGGAGGGGCGGTAGTGTGGGAGGGGCAGTAGTAGTAGTAGTGTGGGAGGGGCGGTAGTGTGGGAGGGGCAGTAGTAGTTGTAGTGTGGGAGGGGCGGTAGTGTGGGAGGGGTGGTAGTCTGGGAGGGGCGGTAGTGTGGGAGGGGCGGTAGTAGTAGTAGTGTGGGAGGGGTGGTAGTCTGGGAGGGGCAGTAGTGTGGGAGGGGCAGTAATAGTAGTAGTGTGGGAGGGGTGGTAGTCTGGGAGGGGCAGTAGTAGTAGTAGTGTGGGAGGGGCGGTAGTGTGGGAGGGGCGGTAGTGTGGGAGGGGCAGTAGTAGTAGTAGTGTGGGAGGGGTGGTAGTCTGGGAGGGGCAGTAGTGTGGGAGGGGCAGTAGTAGTAGTAGTGTGGGAGGGGCGGTAGTGTGGGAGGGGCGGTAGTGTGGGAGGGGCAGTAGTAGTAGTAGTGTGGGAGGGGCGGTAGTGTGGGAGGAGCAGTAGTGTGGGAGGGGCGGTAGTGTGGGAGGGGCGGTAGTGTGGGAGGGGCAGTAGTAGTAGTAGTGTGGGAGGGGCGGTAGTGTGGGAGGGGCGGTAGTGTGGGAGGGGCAGTAGTAGTAGTAGTGTGGGAGGGGCGGTAGTGTGGGAGGAGCAGTAGTGTGGGAGGGGCGGTAGTGTGGGAGGGGCGGTAGTGTGGGAGGGGCAGTAGTAGTAGTAGTGTGGGAGGGGCGGTAGTGTGGGAGGGGTGGTAGTCTGGGAGGGGCAGCTTTAAGACCTACTCGACAGCTTTACTTTCACACGCCTCTGGTCCACCAGGTTGGGGCCTCACTGCTGGCTTTGATCCTCCTCCTCCTCCTCATCCTTCCTCTCCTCCTCCACCCTCTCCCCTTCCTCCTCCTCCTCCTCCTCCTCCTCCTCCTCCTCCTCCTCCTCCACTCACCCAATGACCTGGTTTTCCTGGCTGGTTGGCCTGTGTGGTTGTAACCTGACCTTCCTGCTTCACATTGACTCCAGGACCTGCTGCATGATGTCACCCACTACTACTGCATGATGTCACCCACTACTGGTCTACGATATCTGGGGAAGTCTCAGGGGGTCTTCTACCCCCACAGCCCGTGTTGGAAGCCGGCCGCATCCCTCAGGCCCCCCCAGCCCAGGCTGGTGGTGGGTTGGGTGGTTGGTGGAGCAAGGTGTTGGAAGCCGGCCGCATCCCTCAGGCCCCCACAGCCTGGCTGGTGTGGTACACTTTGTAGGTACTTGTCCAGTGCATCTTGAACTTCTCTACCGTGCACCATCCCAGGCTGTTTCTCATGATGGTAGATGGCAAGGTGTCTTGGGCCCCGCATGTTTAAGGTGTTCTCTCTTTTTGTGCATATGGCACCTTGGGATTTCAGAGGTAGTATTGTACAGTCTTCCATGCCTGTCGTGCCAGTGGGAACCTGGCGTCGTTGCATCAAGCTTTTATTACAGTCATGTCACGTAGCTGAGCAGCGGCGTAAATGCCATACGGAGGAGGACTACGCGCGGTGAAGCTTAGCTAAGTTTTAGCTCAAGATTACACAGGTATGAAACACAGGCTGACCCTGCCACCAGGCTCCCCAGCAGGTGTGTGGCTGACCCTGCCACCAGGCTCCCCAGCAGGTGTGTGGCTGACCCTGCCACCAGGCTCCCCAGCAGGTGTGTGGCTGACCCTGCCACCAGGCTCCCCAGCAGGTGTGTGGCTGACCCTGCCACCAGGCTCCCCAGCAGGTGTGTGGCTGACCACGCCACCAGGCTCCCCAGCAGGTGTGTGGCTGATGTCACCACACCTGCCTCCTTCTCACCCCCCCCCCCAAACTTTACAATTTTTTTGGACAGCAACGCGTAAGTGACGAAGTGCACAAGTGATGGCTGGTGCCAAGTATGTATGTACAGTAGAGAGACGCTCCTCCAGCCACTGTGGGGTACACGTTATTGATGATCTCAGATTCTTGGCCAGCAGTGACCAGGTCGTACTGGGTCGTGGCGGGCCAGCAGTGACCAGAGATCTCCCAGGTCCTACACACACACACACACACACACACACACTGATGATAGAGTATTATCGTGATTGGGAGGACTACGTCCCTGGAGCACGTCCGTTTCACCTCCTCAGTAAACTGTTTATAACACCTGTTGTGAAAGGTGGGTTGTGGACGGCGTAGACTTGTGTGTGTGTGTGTGTGTGTGTGTGTGTGTGTGTGTGTGTGTGTGTGTGTTATGTATGCCTGGCCTGCAGTAGTGTAGGCTGCTCTGTCTCTACGTGTCAAGACAGAGGCCCGGGAGAGCGTCCACCACACGTGTCACAGGACAGGTAGCCTCCTGGCCTGTGTTCATCTGGTGTTGGAAGCTAGTGTGTCTTCATGGCCGCCTGGGTCATGATATCCCCGCCCCCTTACACACACACACACACACACACACACACACACACACACACACACACACTGATGTTGTCATAACCTAACTGAAAAATATAAGACCTCAGAGTAATAACGTCAGACGACCTAACCTTCAGCGAACACAACACAACAACGGTTGCCTCATGCAGAAGGATGGCAGGCTGGATCCTGCGGACCTTCAAGACAAGGGAAAAAAATCCAGTGATTGTATTATTCAAGGAATAATTCTGTCACGAATTGAATATTGTTGCGTTTTAACTTCACCCTAGAAAGGCATCCGAAATTGCACGACTAGAAAGTATTCATTGGTAAACGTACTAAATTACTGGGAACGGCTGAAACTCCCTTGAGCGAGCGCAGACGGGAGAGGTATATCATCATGTATACCTGGAAAATCCTAGAAGGTTTGGTTCCCAACTTACATTCAGAAATATCATGCTGCTGGCACGACAGGCATGGAAGACTGTACAATACTACCTCTGAAATCCCAAGGTGCCATATGCACAAAAAGAGAGAACACCTTAAACATGCGGGGCCCAAGACACCTTGCCATCTACCATCATGAGAAACAGCCTGGGATGGTGCACGGTAGAGAAGTTCAAGATGCACTGGACAAGTACCTACAAAGTGTACCACACCAGCCAGGCTGTGGGGGCCTGAGGGATGCGGCCGGCTTCCAACACCTTGCTCCACCAACCACCCAACCCACCACCAGCCTGGGTGACGTGTTGTGGTGATGATAGAATTAGAGTGGTACTGTGGTAGTGTTAGGGTGGTAGAGCGGTACTGTGGTGGTTGTGGTAGAGAGGTACTGTGGTGGTGGTTGTGGTAGAGCGGTACTGTGGTAGAGCGGTCGTGTGGTGGTGGTGGCAGTAGTGAGAGCGGTCGTCATGGTAACGAAGACATCACCATCACCTCGACCTCCCACACCCGCGTCACCAGGTCAGGCACCCCGTGCTGCACCGTGTGACCTGGGGCAGGTTGAGGTAACAAACGTAGTTGCTGGGGGTGTGGTGTGGGAGTGATGGTGTTGCCCATGTTATGTCAGTGATGGTACACAGTGGTCACGTCCTACCTGACCAGGTTTGCTCGGGAACACGTGGCGGACTGCGTCAGTCGGCCTGCAAGGGCACGTGGTCAGTGTGTGTCGGTGTGATGCATGGATGATGAGGGTAAGGCCGAGTATGTGTGGAGTAGTGAGGATGAAACGAAGTGGCAGAAACTGTCAACATGACGAACATTTGGCTGGTAACACAGTGTAGGAATCTGTGTGTGTGTGTGTGTGTGTGTGTGTGTGTGTGTGTGTGAACGACGTGGGAATAGACATTGTTGACACGTGGCCTCTTGTGGCCGGAGTGACAACCACAAGACGTAGCGCCACCAAGTGTCTGCTGGCAGATATTACCAGTTGTGGGTGGAGCAAATACTGAGCAACCTGTTGCCATACATGAGGGGGACACAAGAGGAGGCTCCTCCTCATGTTTGGTCAACGCTCCAAGTGAACAACTAATAGAGAAGGTCCAGAGGAGGGCACCACAGATTGTACCACAATCATGAGAACTGAGTTACATGGAAAGGCTAAAGGCTTTAGATTTCCCCACCTTTGAAGAGAAACGAGTTAGGGGTGACTTGATCACATTCTTTAAGTGTTTACAACAGATTGATGACGTGGAGAGTGAACAGTTGTTTGAGAGATGTAGGAAGAGAGCAGCAACCACGGCGACATAACATGAAGATAAACTTGTTCAAATGAGGTCAAGAAATATTTCTATAATGATACTAGAATGGTGTATGACTGGCGGCACAGAATGACTGAGCACGTGATGTGGCACAGAATGACCGAGCACGTAGTTAATATGGCACAGAATGACCGAGCACGTGGTTAATGTGGCACAGAATGACCGAGCACGTGGTTAATGTGGCACAGAATGACCGAGCACGTGGTTAATGTGGCACAGAATGACCGAGCACGTGGTTAATGTGGCACAGAATGACCGAGCACGTGGTAACTGTGGCACAGAATGACTGAGGAAGTGGTTAATGTGGCACAGTGATTGAGCACGTGGTTCATGTGGCACAGAATGACCGATCAGTGGTTGATGTGGCACAGAATGACCGAGCACGTGGTTAATGTGGCACAGAATGACCGAGCACGTGGTTAATGTGGCACAGAATGACCGAGCACTTGGTTAATGTGGCACAGAATGACCGAGCACGTGGTTAATGTGGCACAGAATGACCGAGCACGTGGTTAATGTGGCACAGAATGACCGAGCACGTGGTTAATGTGGCACAGAATGACCGAGCACGTGGTTAATGTGGCACAGAATGACCGAGCACGTGGTTAATGTGGCACAGAATGACCGAGCACGTGGTTAATGTGGCACAGAATGACCGAGCACGTGGTTAATGTGGCACAGAATGACCGAGCACGTGGTAACTGGCACAGAATGACTGAGGAAGTGGTTAATGTGGCACAGTGATTGAGCACGTGGTTCATGTGGCACAGAATGACCGATCAGTGGTTGATGTGGCACAGAATGACCGAGCACTGGTTGATGTGGCACAGAATGACCGAACACGTGGTTAATGTGGCACAGAATGACCGAGCACGTGGTAACTGTGGCACAGAATGACTGAGGAAGTGGTTAATGTGGCACAGTGATTGAGCACGTGGTTCATGTGGCACAGAATGACCGATCAGTGGTTGATGTGGCACAGAATGACCGAGTACGTGATTAATGTGGCAAAGAATGACGGGACATGGTTATTGCAGCACAGAATGACGGGACGTGGCTGATGTGGCAGAGAATGACGGAACGTGGTTAATGTGGCATAGAATGACCGAGCATGTAGTTAATCTAGACACCTTACTCGGATATAAGAAGCTGTGTGACAGTAGAGAATATTCAAGATATGACGCCTCACTGGCTAGTGCACATCTGCCTCCCTCCCCATACTGTACACACACACACACACACACACACACACACACACACACACGCACGCACACACACACACACATTGGTGTAGTGGTTAGCATGGCTGACCATGATTCACGCACGGGCCCGCTTGGGGTCTGAGTCCTGGGCGCGGCTCTGGGCCCACACCCAACACAGATGGTCATCCTAACTTTAGGCAAGACTGGGCGATAAATGGGCTGCTGGCTCAGGCTGGGGCTGCGTGTGTGTGTGTGTGTGTGTGTGTGTGTGTGTATACACATAAAAGTAAAGAGATGGTACATAAGTGCAAGCTGAAGACATGAGGGGACGCCTGGGTAGAGCTGTGTCCTCATAACCCACACATGAGAGGCGGGAGGGAGGGAGGGAGCTGCTGCCACACTGGTGTAATGCAGTCTTTATGACCGACCACGACCGCACGCCTCACCATACCCTCCGTGTTTACTACATACACCTCACCTCCTGCCTGATATTGACCCAGCCATGGCCTGCTGTGTCACCCTCCCCCCCCCACCACCACCACTACCACCCACATGCACCACATGAGGGGGGGGGGATCCTTCAGTCCTCCCTACAGGTGTAAGCGACTCGCGGCCCACCAGCCACCGGGGTCCACTGGGGTAATAACTGGTGAGAGTTTATGAATACCTCTGGGAAGATCCCAGCCGGAGTGTGTGGTGGTGGCGCTATAGACTGTGGTGGTGGTGCTAGTGTGGTATTGGTGCTAGGGAGTGTGGTGTTGGTGCTAGAGAGTGTGGTGTTGCTGCTAGAATGTGGTATTGGTGTTAGAGAGTGTGGTGTTGGTGCTAGAGTGTGGTGATGGTGCTAGAGAGTGTGGTGTTGCTGCTAGTGTGGTATTGGTGCTAGGGAGTGTGGTGTTGGTGCTAGAGAGCGTGGTGTTGCTGCTAGAATGTGGTATTGGTGTTAGAGAGTGTGGTATTGGTGCTAGAGTGTGGTGTTGGTGCTAGAGAGCGTGGTGTTGCTGCTAGAATGTGGTATTGGTGTTAGAGAGTGTGGTATTGGTGCTAGAGTGTGGTGTTGGTGCTAGAGAGCGTGGTGTTGCTGCTAGAATGTGGTATTGGTGTTAGAGAGTGTGGTATTGGTGCTAGAGTGTGGTGTTGGTGCTAGAGAGCGTGGTGTTGCTGCTAGAATGTGGTATTGGTGTTAGAGAGTGTGGTATTGGTGCTAGAGTGTGGTGGTGGTGCTAGAGAGTTTAGTGTTGCTGCCAGTGTGGTATTGGTGCAAGGGTGTGGTGGTGGTGATAGATTGGCTGTGGCGTCTCTGTGCCACATGTTGGTTACGTACTTGTTGCGTATGACGTCATGAGGTGGGCGGTGGGCAGAGCCGTATAAGGTGTCCAGTTCAGGTGTAGTAGGAAAGGAAATTGACTGACGTCAGGAGGGTCGTATTAGGTAGTACCGCTCTCGTCACTACCGGGCCCCAGCTAAGTGGCACGACCCGAGGTCAGGTCGTTATCATTGTTTCAGCATTATTGTATCTCGATACATCAAGGGTCTGTAATCCTGAGTCGTACCGTCATACTCAGAGATCGTTTCGTCGTGCTCGAGAGTCGTATATCGTGCTCAAAGGTCGTATATCCATGTTAAATGGTTGTATCGTGGTATTAAAGGGTCGTGCCGTGGTGGTCAGGGATCGTCCCGTGGCGGTGGTCAGGGGCCGTCCCATGGTAGTGGTCAGGGGTCGTCCTGTGGTGGTGGTCAGGGGTCGTCCTGTGGTGGTGGTCAGGGGTCGTCCTGTGGTGGTGGTCAGGGGTCGTCCTGTGGTGGTGGTCAGGGGTCGTCCTGTGGTGGTGGTCAGGGGTCGTCCTGTAGTGGTGGTCAGGGGTCGTCCTGTGGTGGTGGTCAGGAGTCGTCCTGTGGTGGTGGTCAGGGGTCGTCCTGTGGTGGTGGTCAGGGGTCGTCCTGTGGTGGTGGTCAGGGGTCGTCCTGTGGTGGTGGTCAGGGGTCGTCCCATGGTGGTGGTCAGGGGTCGTCCTGTGGTGGTGGTCAGGGGTCGTCCTGTTGTGGTGGTCAGGGGTCGTCCCATGGTGGTGGTCAGGAGTCGTCCTGTGGTGGTGGTCAGGGGTCGTCCCATGGTGGTGGTCAGGGGTCGTCCCATGGTGGTGGTCAGGGGTCGTCCTGTGGTGGTGGTCAGGGGTCGTCCCATGGTGGTGGTCAGGGGTCGTCCTGTGGTGGTGGTCGTTGGGTTACTCCCAGTCAGTGTTGTGGTCGTCAGGACTGGTGTGGTGTTTGTGATGCGCCAGTCACGTGTGTTCTGGGTCAGGTTTGTCGTGATATATGCAAGGTTACCATACAGGGTGAGGCATATTGTAGTTACAGGTATGTGAGCAGTATATGTAGGCGGATGTATGCAGTATTTTCCATATGTGTCAGAAGCTAGGGCGACGGGCCTGGTCAGGTGTGTGGACTGGACACAGAGGTATTGGCTTATCACGTTCCATCCAGCAGGTGTGGGCGGGAGAGTCCATGAATGTTTTGTGGGCGTTGGTACTGTAAGGTTAGTGGTGTGTGGGGGTAGGCCGAGTGATGACTTGGTTCAATACTAGGAAGATCTCACAACTCTCTCTCTCTCTCTCTCTCTCTCTCTCTCTCTCTCTCTCTCTCTCTCTCTCTCTCTCCTATTATGGTTAAAGCCTTATACTTTTCCTTTATATATTCCAACATGTAATCCTTTCATTCACAATATTTTTTCTCCTATACTGGAGAAGTATCTTTACCACAGATACTGGAGAAGTATCCAATCTTTGCTGTAGAAATATCCTAATTTTACCCCAGATACTGGCTGGAGAAGTAGCTTTCCTAACCTTGCCCCAGATACTGGGGAGGGTATTGTAACCTTAGCGAGTCAGTAGTTGAGTCATGTATAACACGTCCATGTATGGCTCTGGACATGCACTTGTCCCAGGCTCTGCCCACAGGATGGGTCCACTACACTGTAAATATGTTGTTCCTCCTGGAATAACATGTGAGAGAAATATAATATTCAACCAAAAGCAGTATGGGAAGGTGGTTGTTATAATGTGATCCCAGGGTGTTGCACGGTATGATCTGGTGTACCCCAACACGACCAGTATGACGTCAGTATCGAGCACGCCAGATGTAACTAGATTTATTCGGTCATGATGTTAAGTATGAGTGCTAGGCAGGGAAGCTGCTTTACACGATGTTTGCTAGGCGCCATATCATTTTTCATTGTTTTCCCTGTGGTAAGTTCATTGAAACATCTCTTGCTTACGTTTAATTCTATTTTACATATATCAGGCACATTGTTCAAGCATCTCAGATATTTCCTGTGATTCATCCAGAGGTAAACTGGATGCAGTGACGTCATAGCTCTGGTTGTGACGTCATGGTGGGCACTAGTTTAACCATGCTCGTCGCGGTGCCAGGCGTAGGAATATTAAGTTTTGTAATTAACTGGCACAGGGTTTATTATCGCTGCATAATATTTTAAACTTCTCTTAAGTATATTTGATAATCAAGTTGGTTAGTTGTGTTAGATTTAGTTTTATATTTGTTTTTAGGGAACTTGGAAAGTGTACAACAACATGGATGATTGAGGTTGGGTATCCTTACCCGTGTGGCCAGACGCAGCCACACTTGGTCGTAGGATCAGACCTGAGTTATAACATAAACAGTGTCTGTAGAGGAAAATGCGTGCTTTAAATAGTAATAACCGAAACCACGTCACTGTGTTTACGGGTATGTGAGACTTTGATCTAAGAGTGTTGGAATCCCACGTGTGTTTGGAGTACTTTTACGGTTACTTTGCGTATATTGTTGTACGTCATCTGGAGGGAGACGGCTGCAGGAACCGTTCATTATGTTGGTGTTTAAGATGGATACAACTAACTTGTTCAAGCACGGCCAGAAGCATGAGATCCGCATCTCCTTCCCGCGAGACAAGCACAAATCTAAAGCGGTATACAGACGGGGGTCGCCGTCAGGAGAGGCCCTGGTTCCCCCTCAGCACCACCAACACCACGGCCACAGCCACAGCAGGAGGAGTAGTGTGTCCGGTGGCTCGGTCCGCCGTCAGCCGGACTCTGAGGTGCGTCACACTCGCCATGGCACTTCCCAGCTCAAGGACCCCAGCAAACACCCGGAGACCGTGAAGGAGGTGAGGTTTGCCCTGGAGTCTGGCGAGGTGCGACCGGAGGACCCCGTCAAGCCTCGAGAGAGCGAAGGCAGTGTCAGCGAAGGGAGCGTGAGCGAGAGCAGTAACGCTGCCAGTGAGAGGCGCAGACGGAGGCGCCCTCACAAGGGCACCAGGAGACGCCATGTTGACGAGGTAAGTCGTATGAAGCGGGCGATGGCAGACTCAGAGACCGGACGTAACGCTACCGACGAAGCTCTCATCGTTAGCCTCTACTTCCATTTGTTGTCTTGAATTGTAAGTACACGTAACACACTGAACGTATAGGAGTAAAAAAAAAATGGTTGTTACGTCACGTGGCGAGAATAAACCTGAACGTAAAATGCTTTGACCTGTAAGCACAACAATGCAACCCGTACACACAATGGTCAAGGGTCATGCTTGAGGGAGGAGGGAAGCAGATATCCTGATTGCAACAAACTGTTAGTTAGGCTGCTGAGCCTCGTCAGTTTAATGGATTGATGAGGATGGCGTTAGGCATGGCCAGCCAGACTTGCTAGTGGCTGTCAGTAGACAAGGTCTGAATAATGATATATGTAGAATGACATATTGATGAATATTGTGGACGTTGTCGTGATTAATTTATCAGTTTAGGGTCGGACATGTTCTAGCTGTGGGATCTTGGTACAGCTGCTAGTGAATGCTTGTTTTGGTATGAGAATATGGAAGACAGATTCTGATTTTTCATTGGCGTTATTTGTTATTTTTTGATGATAGATAGAGAAGGACTGTGGCAAAGGAAACTGTCGGGTGCAATGTAAGGTTATCAAAGTATAATAGATGTGACAAAATTAACTACCGTTTAGGATGGTTCAAGACGGAGTACACTGGCTAGTTGTCCTTCGTGTCATCTTTGTTGTGTCTTGTGACGGAGCCGCCCATCGCAAAGCCCCACATATAAACAAATAGATTGACGACGTAATGGGTTTTGTAAACATATACGTTAAGGAGTTGACAGCTCTACATATATTTCGTTATCTTTCATATAAAATTGGACACATTCATCTAGTAATTTGTTTTACGATAAAGTTCTGTTTAAAAGACTGGAACGTTACAGGAGTGACGCGCAGCAGCGTCCCCAAATTAATTTGCAACTCGTGACGACATACGTCCACCTGGCACCATGTTTGGCTTCTACAGAGCTTTATTAGGTTTATAATGCGATGCCATAGGTTCAGTAAACAACATTTTGTGTGAAATATTCAAAGGGATCAAAATGCAGACGGGATAAAGCTGTATGGAATCTGAACAGAGTGTTAGGAGGATGTGTTGTTGTGAGCCGTCCCCAGGAAGGTGTAGGCGGCGGTAAACTGGCTATGGTAGAGGCGACGGTACACTGGCCTGGGGTACAGGAGGCGGTACACTGGCTGGATGACAGGTGGCGGTACGCTAGATGGGGGACAGGCGGCGGTACACTGACGGGGAGTACGCTGGCTTGGGTGAAGGTGACTCCGTGGACATCATGGCTATCGCCTCATAACAGCGCCATTTTCATTCAGGTGTTTTACGCCCTCAAGCACGACGCTACGACCAGTGAGTGAGCACGAGGTGCCTGCCTGCGAGCCTTATAGGGTAGGTCCAGGGCCGTCATGCCGTAGGCTTGTTCTTTGGTGCCTAAAGCTCTTACCTCATGGTTGAGAAATGGATCGTTGTAAACATTATTATTATTATTATTATTATTATTATTATTATTATTATTATTATTATCATCAGTATTATTATTTTTTATTACTAGAAGTTACAGGTGCGTAGTTTGGGGCTTTGAAGTCCACTTGAGTGGTGGGTTGTAGTGTAGATTGACGTAAAGCAAGTGTAGGTGTTGGCTGCTCCTGCTAGGGATTTATGTATACAGTAATTTGAGTGAGGGAATGAATCAGTGCGTGTGGTTCCTTGCTGTCCGTGACGCACTACTGACCCTGACTGAGTCAAATGCTTCCCTTGTCGCACTCAAGACTCCAAGCTGTGACTCCTCCCGTCTTGACTCATTACTGAGTCCATCATTGTCGTGTGATGTAGTCCAGGATACCGGGGTCAGACCCCCGGAGTATTTGAAGGACCCGGATGAGAGGACTTGTAAATGTTTACTAGTAAATGATTACATAAAAAGTATAAGTAATCAACATGATTTTTTTTTAAAGAGATTATCACTTACTGCTGTTTTTACTGTTACTTCGGGTCCTCCCATCCCCTCCCCTGGGGACAACCCTTCCCCAGGGACTCCGTCAGCATCTGGCGGCCCTAGTAGATGTGGGTGGCCAGTGGTCTGGTGTTGTTCGTTCTTCTTGAAACTGTGTGACGCGCTGCTGTAAATACCAACACTATGGTTACTAAACATGGTGCAGGGTAATATCCTGTTTGTCACCCTACGTACAAGTGTTCATTAATATATCTAAAAATATCAGTAAACGATGTATTGCAGTACTTGTACTCAGAATGTTAGAATATTAGAAAATAAGGACAGTGTAGATGAGGTTAGGTTAGTCAGGAGAGGGGGGGGGGAGTAAACAAATAGGTTATAGCCAGGAGAGGGGGGGGGGGGGAGGAACAGTCTGGGCACAACATAGAGGCAACAGTGAAGTTATTGATGTTTATAGTGTTAGAGATGTGGTTGTTCTTGAGCTCAGTGTGGCTGTGGTGCTGAACTGTAGTAGAATTCAGGGACATGGGATCTCTGGTGGCAGGAGGGACGGTGGCCGAGATGGACACTAATTTCTTTCCGAGTTGTCGGCTTAGGTCCAGGTGATGGTGGAATTGTTGGAGAGGATATCCAGACCTGAGGAGGAGCCTCTGATAACTTGAATACTCTGGATTACTTAATTATTAGTTTAACAACACCTGGAAACTATTGTAAATACCGAGTGATTCTCCGCTGCGAAGGAAATGTAGTGTAGAAAGTAGAGTGGAAAATAAGACGATAGTGGTGAGGGTTGTGAATGTGCGGGAATATGTGGGATTCATGAAAGTAAAAGAGGATAAATCATTTATGTATAATGAAACACACCTATGATAACTTTACCTTACCACGGCAGATATTTCCCTTATTGTTGATACTAAATAATTGTGATTGTTATGGTTGGCACTTACAAGCTAGATCAGTGTTTACGTGTGTTTAGAAATGATTGTTGTTATACATGGTAAACTGTAGACTTGTCTTTCTTCTTACGTCTTTTCTTTTATCTTGTTACCTTTCAATCTTCTACGGGCAGGTCACAAACCAGACTGTAGAAATGATTCGGTTCTACAGTCTGGTTCTTCCTTTTATTCCAATAACCTGAGATGGCCCTTGTTTTCCTAGTGTCTTGTTGGTACAATATAGAAAAATAAAGTCTTGAGCATATGTTGTCGGTCAGTTGTGTTGATATTTAGGGTAAATCTTGCTGTTAGTTAAGGTTAGGTTAGGTCAGCCATTCACAGGTTCTGTTTGTATAACGTAAATTTCATCATTGTTGTGGAAATTACCAACTTGTGAGGTGGAGCGTGACGTCATTCACTAGTGAAGTAGGGGGGGGGGATCATTCGTGTCAACATAAAGGTAAACAATGCCTAATATGGGGGTGTTAACTAGCGATCGTAAAAATCACATGTTTCAAGCAACTTCAGAATTAGGTAAATATAGGCTGTATGGGAAGGTTAGTTAAAGTTTTTAGTGGCTTTGTTGAATATGTGCAAATGTTTTACGTACGTTTATATAATTAACGCCACATTTTCCCGTACCTTCATAACCCTCACCACTAGCGTCATACTTGATGTCATGTCAGGAAATATAATTATGATCCAAGTCACGCGCTACAACTTTCTATTCTTTAAGCTTAACAATGCCGATGTAAATATAATCACTCAATCCAAAACTAGTTTCAGAGGGTAACTACAGTGATAATTTTTTACCGAACATTATAGACTTACAACACAAGTTTCCCGTCCAATATTGAAAATCAGAAAGAGAGATGCCGTGTGTGTGTGTGTGTTGGCATGTGACCTCAATATTGATGGTGATCAAGACAACATTCTTCAACTTCTTTAAACTTGACAACTGTGTGTGTGACCTGGTGTCACAGGTTACCAGTATTATGTGTGTTGTTTCTTACGGACGTAACATGACCCTCAAGGGTCAGGTTATGATGGCCATGACTCGTACCGTCATGCGCAGGGGGCGGGCCAGGTGAGGGCTGGTCCAGCTGAGTGTGTAGGCTGCTGTGGGGAGACGGGGGGGGGGCTCATCTCAGATGTGGGTCACCGTTATGTTGACCTGACCTCACGCACACCAGGTGCTGCCTTGTGTCACCACCACTACTGTTACCATGACTACCACTGCTGTTCCCATCACCACCTTCGCTGTTACCATGACCACCACTGCTGTTACCATGACTACCACTGCTGTTACCATCACCACCTTCACTGTTACCATGACTACCACTGCTGTTACCATCACCACCTTCACTGTTACCATGACTACCACTGCTGTTACCATCACCACCTTCACTGTTACCATGACTACCATTGCTGTTACCATCACCACCTTCACTGTTACCATGACTACCACTGATGTTACCATGACTACCACTGTTGTTACCATCACCTTCACTGTTACCATGACTACCACTGCTGTTACCATCACCACCTTCATTGTTACCATGACCACCACTGCTGTTACCATGACTACCACTGCTGTTACCATCACCTTCACTGTTACCATGACTACCACTGCTGTTACCATCACCACCTTCATTGTTACCATGACCACCACTGCTGTTACCATGACTACCACTGCTGTTACCACCACCACTTACCATGACCACCACTACTCTTACCGTCACCACCACCACTGTTACTATGACTACCACTGCTGTTACCATGACCACCACCATTGTTACCATGACTACCACCGCTGTTACCATCACCACCACCAGTGATTACCACTGCTGTTACCATCACCACCAACATTGTTACCTTGACTACCACTGCTGTTACATAACCACCACCATTGTTACCATGACTACCACTGTTGAAACCATAACCACCACCATTGTTACCTTGACTACCACTGCTGTTACATAACTTCCTCCATTGTTACCATGACGATCATCTATGGTAGTAGGTAATATGATAATGGTAGTTGTATGGCAGACTGTGTGACACTTAACACAGGTCGTACAGATGAGGTGCCAGCTGGACCATACGACCCTTGAGCACGACGGTAACCCTTGTCGAGTAAATTGATCCAAATAGTCAGGTCAGAGGTCAGGTAGTCCTTGGGTATGTTGTATAGTAAGTTGATCCTAAGAGTCAGGTCAGAGGTCAGGCCATCATGTCTAAGGGTCGAGCCAACGTGCCGAGTCGCTGCTCATAGAAATATATAAACCTCGACTGAAAACATTTACATCTACTTCCATATTGTGGATGCCAGGTACTTCCATATTGTGGATGCCAGGTACTTCCATATTGTGGATGCCAGGTACTTCCATATTGTGGATGCCAGGTACTTCCATGTTGTGGATGCCAGGTACTTCCATATTGTGGATGCCAGGTACTTCCATATTATGGATGCCAGGTACTTCCATATTGTGGATGCCAGGTACTTCCATATTGTGGATGCCAGGTACTTCCATATTGTGGATGCCAGGTACTTCCATGTTGTGGATGCCAGGTACTTCCATATTGTGGATGCCAGGTACTTCCATATTATGGATGCCAGGTACTTCCATATTGTGGATGCCAGGTACTTCCATATTGTGGATGCCAGGTACTTCCATATTGTGGATGCCAGGTACTTCCATATTGTGGATGCCAGGTACTTCCATATTGTGGATGCCAGGTACTTCCATATTGTGGATGCCAGGTACTTCCATATTGTGGATGCCAGGTACCTCCATATATCATTGACTTCATTCATCAGTGTCAGGTTGAGGTCTCGTACTGTCCTGCTCTTGGTTGCAGGTAGGACTTGGGTTGAGAGTCAGGGTCGTGTTGTTGATGGTTGTGGCCCGGCTGAACCCTGGACCCAGATTATCTAAATCATCTGGGATGATCCTGGGATTTCGTGTAATTATTAATGCCAACGATATTAAGGTCTGGTCCAAAGATAGTGGCGCTTCTCAAAATTGTTGTGCATCTTTGACGTCTGTGTACAGCCCTGTTGTATGGGTCAGCAGGTTTGTGATCATAATGGATATTGATATGTGTGTGTCACGACGGAGCCTGGCACACGTCTGGTTCAGTGTCACGACGGAGCCTGGCACACGTCTGGTTCAGTGTCACAACGGAGCCTGGCACACGTCTGGTTCAGTGTCACGACGGAGCCTGGCACACGTCTGGTTCCGTGTGGAACTAAGTAAGACAGCTTGTGATAACCTATGACCAGAGTTCACCTTACTAAATAGCTTTTGATTTTAGATTAGATTAAAGGAGCTTATATGACGTCAGAGTATAATGTAGCCCGGCAGTGTACGTCCGTCTCACCCGCCCGCCCTCCAGACCCTCTCAATTATTGGCTTTGCTCAGTCATCTTGGCCCGATGATCACACCTGATAAAGCTTTTATTACCTTTTGTATGTTAATGTGGGAAGACACACCTCTACCCTGATGGATCACACCAGACTACCATGGTTACATGTTCAGTATTCTTCATGTTGTGGTGTTGACAATGATGCTGTTGTCACTTTGTCAGGAGTCACGTGTGGTGTGGTGTGGCGTGATGGGTGAGTGTGGTGTGGTGTGGCATGGTGGGTGGGTGTGGTGTGGCGTGATGGGTGAGTGTGGTGTGGTGTGGCATGGTGGGTGGGTGTGGTGTGGCGTGATGGGTGAGTGTGGTGTGGTGTGGCATGGTGGGTGGGTGTGGTGTGGCGTGATGGGTGAGTGTGGTGTGGTGTGGCATGGTGGGTGGGTGTGGTGTGGCGTGGTGGGTGGGTGTGGTGTCGCGTGGTAGGTGGGTGTGGTGTGGTGTGTGGCGTGCAGCAGAGGTGGGTGGGTGTGGTGTGGTGTGGCATGATGGGTGGGTGTGGTGTGGCGTGGTGGTTGGGTGTGGGTGTGGTGTGGTGTGGCATGGTGCGTGGGTGTGGTGTGGCTTGGTAGGTGGGTGTGGTGTGGTGTGTGGCGTGCAGCAGAGCTGGGTGGGTGTGGGAGGTTCATCAGGCCAGTGTCAGGTGTATTGTGTAGATACGGTCGTCACTCAGGAGACGGATTGTACCGTCGTGCTGAAGGATCGTACCGTCATGCTGAGGGATCGTACCGTCATCCTGAGGGTTCGTACCGTCGTCCTGAAGGATCGTACCGTCATGCTGAGGGATCGTACCGTCGTGCTGAGGGATCGTGCCGTCATGCTGAGGGATCGTACCGTCGTGCTGAAGGATCGTGCCGTCATGCTAAGGGATCGTACCGTCGTGCTGAGGGATCGCACCGCCGTGCTGAGGGATCGTACCGTCGTGCTGAGGGATCGTGCCGACATGCTTAGGGATCGTACCGTCGTGCTGAGGGATCGTACCGTCGTGCTCAAAACGTTAGAATGAGCAATTGTGTGGTGTTGGCAGTTTGTATGAGAGGTAAGTCTGCTGGTGTTGGCAGGTGTGTGTGTGTGTGTGTGTGTGTGTGGAGTTTGGTGTTGTGTGTGGAGTTTGGTGTTGTGTGTGGAGTGTGCTGGTGTGTGTGTGGGGGTTTTGGTGGTGTGTGTGGAGTGTTGTGGTGGTGGTGGTGTGTGTGTGTGTGTGTGGTGTGAGTGTGGAGTGTGGTGGTGTGAGTGTGGAGTGTGGTGGTGTGTGTGGAGTGTGGTGGTGTGTGTGTGTGTGTGGAGTTTGCTGGTGTGTGTGGAGTGTGGTGGTGTGTGGTGTGTGTGGAGTTTGGTGTGTGTGTGGTGTGGTGTGGTGTGTGTGTGTGTGTGTGGTGTGAGTGTGGAGTGTGGTGGTGTGTGTGGAGTGTGGTGGTAGCCAGGTTGGGTCACATCACCCACCAGAAGGTGCATCATTGTGTTACATGACCACTTGTCATGGATGATCCTTGTAGATGACAACCACTGGTGGTGTTGTCACTCATCCTCCAGCTGGCACATAATATAAGGTGTACTGGATATCTTCATGTCCTCCACCAGCACATAATCTGGTCATGGTCTTGTGTTAACTGGCTCTACTCCCATGTACTGTCACATACTTCCTTGTACCCCATGTACTGTCACATACTTCCTTGTACCCCATGTAGTCACATACTTCCTTGTACTCCCATGTACTGTCACATACTTCCTTGTACCCCATGTACTGTCACATACTTCCTTGTACTCCCATGTACTGTCACATACTTCCTTGTACCTCCATGTACTGTCACATACTTCCTTGTACCTCCATGTACTGTCACATACTTCCTTGTACTCCCATGTACTGTCACATACTTCCTTGTACTTCCATGTACTGTCACATACTTTCCTGTACTCCCATGTACTGTCACATACTTCCTTGTACCCCATGTACTATCACATACTTCCTTGTACTCCCATGTACTGTCACATACTTCCTTGTACCTCCAAGTACTGTCACATACTTCCTTGTACTCCCATGTACTGTCACATACTTCCCTGTACTTCCATGTACTGTCACATACTTTCCTGTACTTCCATGTACTGTCACATTCTTCCGTGGACCCCCATGTACTTTCACATACTTCCTTGTACTCCCATGTACTATCACGTACTTCCTTGTACCCCATGTACTGTCACATACTTCCTTGTACTTCCATGTACTGTCACATACTTCTTTGTACCCACATGTAGTCACATACTTCCCTGTACTCCCATGTACTGTCACATACTTCCTTGTACTCCCATGTACTGTCACATACTTCCTTGTACTTCCATGTACTGTCACATACTTCCCTGTACTTCCATGTACTGTCACATACTTCCCTGTACTCCCATGTACTGTCACATACTTCCTTGTACCTCCATGTACTGTCACATACTTCCTTGTACTTCCATGTACTGACACATACTTCCTTGTACCCCATGTACTGTCACATACTTCCCTGTACTTCCATGTACTGTCACATACTTCATTGTACCCCTATGTACTGTCACATACTTCATTGTACTCCCATGTACTGTCACATACTTCCTTGTACTCCCATGTACTGTCACATACTTCCTTGTACTCCCATGTACTGTCACATACTTCCTTGTACTCCCATGTACTGTCACACACTTCCTTGTACTCCCATGTTCTGTCACATACTTCCTTGTACTTCCATGTACTGACACATACTTCCCTGTACTCCCATGTACTGTCACATACTTCCCTGTACTTCCATGTACTGTCACATACTTCCTTGTACCCCATGTACTGTCACATAATTCCCTGTACTCCAATGTACTGTCACATACTTCCTTGTACTCCCATGTACTGTCACATACTTCCTTGTACTCTCATGTACTGTTACACACTTCCTTGTACTCCCATGTACTGTCACATACTTCCTTGTACCCCTATGTACTGTCACATACTTCCTTGTACCCCTATGTACTGTCACATACTTCCTTGTACTCCCATGTACTGTCACATACTTCCTTGTACTCCCATGTACTGTCACATACTTCCTTGTACCCCCATGTACTGTCACATAATTCCCTGTACTCCCATGTACTAGTCAGCATTACAGTTTGGGTTTGTGGGTTGTGTATGGCAGTTACGACCTCACTTCCTGATCATGTTGTAGCATTTGTGTTGTTTTAACACAGTAGCTTCCCCCTGCCTCATGCTACACACCCATCATTGTATCATTCAGCAATAGCAAGATAATTGACGTATTGTTTTATGGCAGTAATTTAGGTTATTATTGTTGTTATTTGTTTTTGTGATATAGACTACTGTATCTTGTTTTAGTGATTGTATACAATTGTATAATGTGATTGTATACTATTGTATAAAGTATTGATCTGCGGTTATACCTCACTAGACCAACACCCTTACATGGTAGACAGATTTCCGCTTAGGAAATTGTTATCACAACATTTACGAGAGACAAGTCCCCACACAGTGTGCCACCCACACAGTGAGGTGTTCACTGTGTGTGTGGAGGTGGGTGCAGCCAGCCAGCCACACAGTGAGGTGTTCACTGTGTGTGTGGAGGTGGGTGCAGCCAGCCAGCCACACAGTGAGGTGTTCACTGTGTGTGTGGAGGTGTGTGCAGCCAGCCACCCACACAGTGAGGTGTTCACTGTGTGTGTGGAGGTGGGTGCAGCCAGCCAGCCACACAGTGAGGTGTTCACTGTGTGTGTGGAGGTGGGTGCAGCCAGCCAGCCACACAGTGAGGTGTTCACTGTGTGTGTGGAGGTGGGTGCAGCCAGCCAGCCACACAGTGAGGTGTTCACTGTGTGTGTGGAGGTGGGTGCAGCCAGCCAGCCACACAGTGAGGTGTTCACTGTGTGTGTGGAGGTGGGTGCAGCCAGCCAGCCACACAGTGAGGTGTTCACTGTGTGTGTGGAGGTGGGTGCAGCCAGCCAGCCACACAGTGAGGTGTTCACTGTGTGTGTGGAGGTGGGTGCAGCCAGCCAGCCACACAGTGAGGTGTTCACTGTGTGTGTGGAGGTGGGTGCAGCCAGCCAGCCACACAGTGAGGTGTTCACTGTGTGTGTGGAGGTGGGTGCAGCCAGCCAGCCACACAGTGAGGTGTTCACTGTGTGTGTGGAGGTGGGTGCAGCCAGCCAGCCACACAGTGAGGTGTTCACTGTGTGTGTGGAGGTGGGTGCAGCCAGCCAGCCACACAGTGAGGTGTTCACTGTGTGTGTGGAGGTGGGTGCAGCCAGCCCGCCAGCCACATGCTCGGGCTTACTGTTGGTGCTCAGTTGTTGGTAGTGGCACCCCCCCCCCCCCCACACACACACACACATCGTTTTTCTCCAACAGAAAACTGTTTGTGCGTGTGTGGCGGTTATGGTGGGTGGGGGATGTCCATGATTATTGGAGTGAAGTGGCTGACCTTTGGTGGGTATTGACGGGTCACCTGTGCTTCTGACGTCACGACTCCCTCACCCACCCCCGGGGGCCAGCATTACCCGGTGGTGTCAGACTTGCAACCACCCTGTCCTCCATCCACACCTCATCCCCCGGCCAACACCTGGGTGACACACACCTCATCCCCCGGCCAACACCTGGGTGACACACACCTCATCCCCCGGCCAACACCTGGGTGACACACCTCATCCCCCGGCCAACACCTGGATGACACACACCTTATCCCCCGACCAACACCTAGGTGACACACACATCATCCCCCGGCCAACACCTGGGTGACACACACCTCATCCCCCGGCCAACACCTGGGTGACACACACCTCATCCCCCGGCCAACACCTGGGTGACACACACCTCATCCCCCGGCCAACACCTGGGTGACACACCTCATCCCCCGGCCAACACCTGGATGACACACACCTTATCCCCCGACCAACACCTGGGTGACACACACCTCATCCCCCGGCCAACACCTGGGTGACACACCTCATCCCCCGGCCAACACCTGGGTGACACACACCTCATCCCCCGACCAACACCTGGGTGACACACACCTCATCCCCCGGCCAACACCTGGGTGACACACACCTCATCCGGTCAACACGTGGGTGACACACACCTCATCCCCCGGCCAACACCTGGGTGACACACACCTCATCCCATGGTCAACACCTGGGTGACACATACCTCATCCCATGGCCAACACCTGGGTGACACACACCTCATCCCATGGCCAACACCTGGGTGACACACACCTCATCCCATGGTCAACACCTGGGTGACACACCTCATCCCCCGGCCAACACCTGGGTGACACACACCTCATCCCCCGGCCAACACCTGGGTGACACACACCTCATCCCCCGGTCAACACCTGGGTGACACACACCTCATCCCCCGGCCAACACCTGGGTGACACACACCTCATCCCATGGTCAACACCTGGGTGACACACACCTCATCCCCCGGTCAACACCTGGGTGACACACACCTCATCCCCCGGCCAACACGTGGGTGACACACACCTCATCCCCCGGCCAACACCTGGGTGACACACACTTCATCCCCTGGTCAACACCTGGGTGACACACACCTCATCCCATGGTCAACACCTGGGTGACACATACCTCATCCCCTGGTCAACACCTGGGTGACATACCTCATCCCATGGCCAACACCTGGGTGACACACACCTCATCCCATGGTCAACACCTGGATGACACACACCTCATCCCCTGGCCAACACCTGGGTGACACACACCTCATCCCCTGGTCAACACCTGGATGACACACTCCTCATCCCCCGGCCAACACGTGGGTGACACACACCTCATCCCATGGCCAACACCTGGGTGACACACACCTCATCCCCTGGCCAACACCTTGGTGACACACCTCATCCCCCGGCCAACACCTGGGTGACACACACCTCATCCCATGGCCAACACCTGGGTGACACACACCTCATCCCCTGGTCAACACCTGGGTGACACACACCTCATCCCCGGCCAACACCTGGGTGACACACACCTCATCCCCTGGTCAACACCTGGGTGACACACACCTCATCCCCCGGCCAACACCTGGGTGACACACACCTCATCCCCTGGTCAACACCTGGGTGACACACACCTCATCCCCGGCCAACACCTGGGTGACACACACCTCATCCCCTGGTCAACACCTGGGTGACACACACCTCATCCCATGGTCAACACCTGGGTGACACACACCTCATCCCGGCCAACACCTGGGTGACACACACCTCATCCCCCGGCCAACACGTGGGTGACACACACCTCATCCCCCGGCCAACACCTGGGTGACACATACCTCATCCCCTGGTCAACACCTGGGTGACACACACCTCATCCCCCGGCCAACACCTGGGTGACACACACCTCATCCCCCGGCCAACACCTGGGTGACACACACCTCATCCCCCGGCCAATACCTGGGTGACACACACCTCATCCCATGGTCAACACCTGGGTGACACACACCTCATCCCCGGCCAACACCTGGGTGACACACACCTCATCCCCGGCCAACACCTGGGTGACACACACCTCATCCCCCGGCCAACACCTGGGTGACACACACCTCATCCCCCGGCCAACACCTGGGTGACACACACCTCATCCCCCGGCCAACACCTGGGTGACACACACCTCATCCCCCGGCCAACACCTGGGTGACACCTGTCGTACATAGTATGGTGTAAGCCTGGTGTACGGGGCTGGCCAGTGAGGCGCTACCATTCTAGGGTGTACACAGGTGTTGCTAGTGTATCCTTGTCAGGAGTGAAGGTCACTCTTGCCTCCTGTGCTAATGACTGACCACTTATTAGGCAGTACACACACACACACACACACACACACACGCACGCACGCACTGGGGCCAACGTGGCAGGCGATGAATATGATAAGGTATCTGACGGTACGACCCTTGTGCATGGCGGTACGACCCTTGTGCATGACGGTACGACCCTTGTACATGACGATACGACCATTGTGCATGACGGTACGACCCTTGTGCATGGCGGTACGACCATTGTGCATGACGGTACGACCCTTGTACATGGCGGTACGACCCTTGTGCATGACGGTACGACCCTTGTGCATGACGGTACGACCATTGTGCATGGCGGTACGACCATTGTGCATGGCGGTACGACCCTTGTGCATGGCGGTACGACCCTTGTGCATGACGGTACGACCCTTGTGCATGACGGTACGACCCTTGTACATGGCGGTACGACCCTTGTGCATGACGGTACGACCCTTGTGCATGACGGTACGACCCTTGTGCATGGCGGTACGACCATTGTGCATGGCGGTACGACCCTTGTGCATGGCGGTACGACCCTTGTGCATGACGGTACGACCCTTGTGCATGACGGTACGACCCTTGTACATGGCGGTACGACCCTTGTGCATGACGGTACGACCCTTGTGCATGACGGTACGACCTCTGGTACGGGGAACCTTGCCTATGAACTGATCGTTAAGGGTCATGTCAGAGGTTAGATCAAATGAGCCCGCCAAGGGTCACGTGTTACACACACACTCTGCATAACCCGAGTGTTGATGACGTCACACATGGTTTTACAGGTCACTCATGGTGTTACAGGTCGCACATGGTGTTACAGGTCGCACATGGTGTTACATGTCACACATGGTGTTACAGGTCCCACATGGTGTTACAGGTCGCACATGGTGTTAGAGGTCGCACATGGTGTTACAGGTCACACATGGTGTTACATGTCACACATGGTGTTACAGGTCGCACATGTGTTACAGGTCGCACATGGTGTTACAGGTCGCACATGGTGTTACAGGTCACACATGGTGTTACAGGTCGCACATGGTGTTACAGGTCGCATATGTGTTACAGGTCACATATGGTGTTACAGGTTGCACATGGTGTTACAGGTCGCACATGGTGTTACAGGTCACACATGGTGTTACAGGTCGCACATGGTGTTACAGGTCACACATGGTGTTACAGGTCACACATGGTGTTACAGGTCGCACATGGTGTTACAGGTCACACATGGTGTTACAGGTCGCACATGGTGTTACAGGTCGCACATGGTGTTACAGGTCACACATGGTACAGGTCGCACATGGTGTTACAGGTCGCATGTGTTACAGGTCACATATGGTGTTACAGGTCGCACATGGTGTTACAGGTCGCACATGGTGTTACAGGTCACACAAGGTGTTACAGGTCGCACATGGTGTTACAGGTCGCATATGTGTTACAGGTCACACATGGTGTTACAGGTCGCACATGGTGTTACAGGTCGCACATGGTGTTACAGGTCGCACATGGTGTTACAGGTCGTACATGGTGTTACAGGTCACACATGGTGTTACAGGTGTTACTGGCTGCCTGATTTGTGGTTCGGCCATTTAACCATTCAGTACCAGCCTTCACCACTGTACCGTGTACCATAGGGTACCTACCTTCACCACTGTACCGTGTACCATAGGGTACCTACCTTCACCACTGTACCGTGTACCACAGGGTACCTACCTTCACCACTGTACCGTGTACCACAGGGTACCTGCCTTCACCACTGTACCGTGTACCATAGGGTACCTACCTTCACCACTGTACCGTGTACCATAGGGTACCTACCTTCACCACTGTACCGTGTACCATAGGTTACCTACCTTCACCTCTGTACCGTGTACCATAGGGTACCTACCTTCACCACTGTACCGTGTACCACAGGGTACCTACCTTCACCACTGTACCGTGTACCACAGGGTACCTGCCTTCACCACTGTACCGTGTACTATAGGGTACCTACCTTCACCACTGTACCGTGTACCATAGGGTACCTACCTTCACCACTGTACCGTGTACCATAGGGTACCTACCTTCAACCACTGTACCGTGTACCTTAGGGTACCTACCTTCACCACTGTACCGTGTACCATAGGGTACCTACCTTCACCACTGTACCGTGTACCACAGGGTACCTGCCTTCACCACTGTACCGTGTACCATAGGGTACCTACCTTCACCACTGTACCGTGTACCATAGGGTACCTGCCTTCACCACTGTACCGTGTACCATAGGGTACCTACCTTCACCACTGTACCGTGTAACATAGGGTACCTACCTTCACCACTGTACCGTGTACCATAGGGTACCTACCTTCACCACTGTACCGTGTACCATAGGGTACCTACCTTCACCACTGTACCGTGTACCACAGGGTACCTACCTTCACCACTGTACCGTGTACCACAGGGTACCTGCCTTCACCACTGTACCGTGTACCACAGGGTACCTGCCTTCACCACTGTACCGTGTACCATAGGGTACCTACCTTCACCACTGTACCGTGTACCATAGGGTACCTACCTTCACCACTGTACCGTGAACCATAGGGTACCTACCTTCACCACTGTACCGTCTACCATAGGGTACCTACCTTCACCACTGTACCGTCTACCATAGGGTACCTACCTTCACCACTGTACCGTGTACCACAGGGTACCTACCTTCACCACTGTACCGTGTACCACAGGGTACCTACCTTCACCACTGTACCGTGTACCACAGGGTACCTACCTTCACCACTGTACCGTGTACCACAGGGTACCTACCTTCACCACTGTACCGTGTACCACAGGGTACCTGCCTTCACCACTGTACCGTGTACTATAGGGTACCTACCTTCACCACTGTACCGTGTACCATAGGGTACTTACCTTCACCACTGTACCGTGTACCACAAGGTACCTACCTTCACCACTGTACCGTGTACCACAGGGTACCTGCCTTCACCACTGTACCGTGTACCATAGGGTACCTACCTTCACCACTGTACCGTGTACCACAGGGTACCTACCTTCACCACTGTACCGTGTACCACAGGGTACCTGCCTTCACCACTGTACCGTGTACCATAGGGTACCTACCTTCACCACTGTACCGTGTACCATAGGGTACCTACCTTCACCACTGTACCGTGTACCATAGGGTACCTGCCTTCACCACTGTACCGTGTACCATAGGGTACCTACCTTCACCACTGTACCGTGTACCACAGGGTACCTACCTTCACCACTGTACCGTGTACCATAGGGTACCTACCTTCACCACTGTACCGTGTACCACAGGGTACCTGCCTTCACTGTACCTTGTACCACGTATTTAAGCTCTGGGACGTGCAGTAAGTTTACCTGTGGAATGTGTACGTAACTTGTGGGAAGTGGAACAACTTGAACTGTGGAAAGCGGAATGAGTCATCTTATTATGTTTTAGAATGTGGGACGTGGAACAGCTTCATCTGGGGAATGCGGATTGGATCATCGTGTGTGTGTGTGTGTGTGTGTGTGTGTGTGTGTGTGTGTGTGTGTGTGTGTGTGCGAACAGTATTATTGTGTGGTTAACAATGTTGTGATCTGGTTTTGCTGGACGAGAGGGACATTTTGTCGACCTCGACACAACAGGGAGGTTAGTGTGGCAGAAGACCAGGGAGGGTATTATGTATGTATGTCTTATAGGGCAGTACCGTAGTGGTCAGGTCTGGGAGGGATGGTACCGTAGTGGTGACGGGAGGGCGTGGTGGTAGGCCGCCCGCCTACTGCTGCGTCAAGACCAGTTGGGTCCCCGGCTACGCCCACCTGGGATGACCGGCTGCTGCCCTCCCACCTGCTGCCAGGCCCCAGGGGGGATGGGAGACCATGGCCAGGCCTGGCCCCAGGGGAGGACCATGGCCAGGCCTGGCCCCAGGGGAGGACCATGTACAGGTGGTGTTGCCACGGTGTACAACGTCTAGTGCTGTCTGGTATGTACAAGTACGAGCAGCAACCATGACTGGTGTAGTTGTGTCAGTGCATCTACCTTGCCACCGTCGCCTCCTCCCACTAGGGATCCTTCGTCCCTAGGTTGCAGTTCGGCACTGTAACTCTACGGAGGCCATCCCAGCTGGTACACACCAGTGTAAGATTTCTTTATTTTATAGATTTTGTTGGTATTTGTGGCTAGTGTATTGTGGCAGCCATGTTCATCCTGTGAGCATAAGGATTACAGGGGTCACAAATGGTCTTTGTCAGACCCCAGTGGCCAGGTAATTACATGTTACAAAGTTGCTAAGGTACAGGAGATTACAGTCAGTCTATGAATCCATCTTGGTCAGATGTGATGAATGTAGTACACAGTGTGAGAACTGAGGTCGTGTGTAGTGTGGCTGGGTTCTGTTTTCTGGCGAGACATAAGTTTTGTTCTAGTGTGTGTGATGTGTGCGGCCACACCTGACCATATTGTCGTCATCACCAGGTGGGGCGGGGTTAACTGATGATAATATAACCTGTAACTGTAGTAGTGACGACATCTTAAAGTCCCTTGATGCTACTACATTCTCCATATATATTTTGTGCTGAACACACATCATTGTACATATCTACCTACAGTGTTTGTACATATCTACCTACAGTGGTCTGTGTGCAGCAGGTGGATGGGTGTCTCTTGCTTCCTCAGTACATTGTTAACAATCCTGGTGGACAACCCAGAGTTGTGCTCACTAACTTGTCCAATCCCTCGATCCGTTCTGCTGGCATGTTTGTGTCTGGCCTCAGAGAAGAACATGTTAGGTTCAGACCTCAGGGTGTTTGTTGATCGTAGTGAACATAAAGACTATGTGGCCGTGGTTTCTACCAGCTCAAATGTGTGAAGTATGGCGGAGTGTTCATCAGTATGTAGGGCAGATGTTCAGTTGTTTATTCTAACATGTTTCTCTTACCATTGAGCAGCAGACCCAACCTTCCCCCGCGGCAGCGTCGAGAGAATCGTCAGTGTAGAAAGGCTGACTTGTTTATGTTATTGTACGTAAATCTGGAGGTTGTGTATACGTAAATCTGGAGGTTGTGTATACGTAAATCTGGAGGTTGTGTATACGTAAATCTGGAGGTTGTGTATACGTAAATCTGGAGGTTGTGTATACGTAAATCTGGAGGTTGTTTATAGATAAATCTGGAGGTTGTGTATAAATAAGTCTGGAGGTTGTGTATAGGTTGTAGAACACTGGTTTAGCCCAGGTGTTGAGCGTGAGTATCGTGTGTGGGCAGAACCTCCCCTGCTAAAAACTGTCAACAACCCACCAGCACACCACCACCACCACCTACCCCAGTCCTCATGTAAACACTGTTTAGTGACCCCCCCCCCCCCCCCTCTCTCTCTCTCTCTCTCTCTCTCTCTCTCTCTCTCTCTCTCTCTCTCTCTGCATTGTGCGAGGAATCTTGTGATTTCTGTAGAGGATTGTGTACTGTTAATGTTATTGTTATTATTATTATTATTATTATTATTATTATTATTATTATTATTTTATTACTGTTATTATTGAAGATAGTAGTAGCAGTGATAATAGTAGTGGTGATGTTCGTGTCATGTACTTGGATGATGGGTTGACCTATGACCTGCTGGTCAGGAGATAACCACCTGTTGTACTGTGTACAGCCCTCAGTACAGCAGCTACTGTGTCACACTGGACTGTACCAGGTGTAGTGTGTCACGTGTCACACTGGACTGTACCAGGTGTAGTGTCACGTGTCACACTGGACTGTACCAGGTGTAGTGTGTCATGTGTTACACTGGACTCTACCAGGTGTAGTGTGCCATGTGTCACACTGGACTCTATCAGGTGTAGTGTGTCACGTGTCACACTGGACTGTACCAGGTGTAGTGTGTCATGTGTTACACTGGACTCTACCAGATGTAGTGTGCCATGTGTCACACTGGACTGTACCAGGTGTAGTGTGTCACGCGTCACACTGGACTGTACCAGGTGTGGTGTGTCATACGACTGTACCAGGTGTAGTGTGTCATGTGTCACGCTGGAGTGTACCAGGTGTAGTCATGTGTCACACTGGACTGAGGGTATGTTGTTAGGGTGTGACTACTGGGAGGGAAGGTATGTTCTGAGAAGTGGGAGGATATGAGGTACGTACATGAAGAGGCAGTGTGAGGCACGTAAATGGTGAGGCAGTGTGAGGTACGGACATGGTGATTCATTGTGAGGAACGTACATGATGAAGCAGTGAGGTACGTACATGATGAAGCAGTGAGGTACGTACATGATGAAGCAGTGAGGTACGTACGTGGTGAGGCAGTGTGAGGTACTTACATGGTGAGGCAGTGTGAGGCAAGTGGCAACACCGGAGCGTGGGAGGGAGGAGGGGGGCAGGAGGTGGTAGGGAATGCTGGGGTCGGGGGGGGGGGGGGTTCGGTATGTGCCATGTCCACTGCTGAGGTCCTACCCCTTCCTGATTCCTGCCCTGCCTCACACTACCCTGCCCTGCCTCACGCTGCCTCACACTACCCTCCCCTGCCTCACACTACCCTCCCCTGCCTCACACGACCCTCCCCTGCCTCACACTACTCTGCCTTGCCTCACATTACCCTGCCCTGCCCACTAACAGGTGTGGACGACACAGAGTGTAATACTCAGGACTTGATTTCTTGTGTCTATTGTTTGTGACATTTGTAAGGATCCCGAGTAATGTCTCATATATATATATATATATATATATATATATATATATATATATATATATATATATATATATATATATATATATATATATATATATTACGATGAAAATGGAACACGATAAGTTCCCAAGTGCACTTTCGTGTAATGATCACATTGTCGGGGGAGATACAAGAATGAGGTAGAAGACGTAGAACAGACAGTTGATATACAAGGAAGAGACGTAGCTAAGACGTCACATGGTAAACAACGTAACCGGATGGTGGTGTTCGTGTTGGTGGTGGTCGGGTCTGGCATCATGTCTGTCATAAATTCTTTATTATGTGGACAGGAAAGGAAACTGTTTACAAATTTTACCGCGACGAAGCAGTGTAGTTTGTATAGATCTTAACTTATATTAATGTCACAATTTTTTGTGTATTTGATAATTGAAAATTGACTGATGTTTCTCGTTGTAAAGGAGTTACAGTTAATAACTGAATTAGCGATACTCCAGTCAGTACATTGGTCATCATTTTTAACTTGATTAAACATTTGATTCTTGAGGACGATGTGGTGTTAGTGCGGTGATGTGTTGACCCCACATGACAACATGGCTGGCTCCTCACCCGTAGGATCCCACATGACAACATGGCTGGCTCCTCACCCGTAGGACCCCACGTAACAACATGGCTGGCTCCTCACCCGTAGGACCCCACGTAACAACATGGCTGGCTCCTCACCCGTAGGATCCCACATGACATCATGGCTGGCTCCTCACCCGTAGGACCCCACGTAATAACATGGCTGGCTCCTCACCCGTAGGATCCCACATGACAACATGGCTGGCTCCTCACCCGTAGGACCCCACGTAACAACATGGCTGGCTCCTCACCCGTAGGATCCCACGTAACAACATGGCTGGCTCCTCACCCGTAGGATCCCACATGACAACATGGCTGGCTCCTCACCCGTAGGACCCCACGTAACAACATGGCTGGCTCCTCACCCGTAGGACCCCACGTAACAACATGGCTGGCTCCTCACCCGTAGGACCCCACGTAACAACATGGCTGGCCTCACACTGAATATCCTCATCACATAACACGTCACGGATCGTGACGGTGGTCCATCTCCTAGACCAGGAGCATAACAATGTGGACTGAAATAGTTATTTTGAATTGACAAATTTTTATTTGTGTATATATACACAGACGTGTGATGGTGGGGCTGAAGTGTACTTGGTAGGGGTAGGTGGAGGCATGTACAGTGGGTACCTGGGTAGGGGTAGGTGGAGGCTGGTACAGTGGGTACCTGGGTAGGGGTAGGTGGAGGCATGCACAGTGGTACTTGGGTAGGGGTAGGTGGAGGCTGGTACAGTGGGTACCTGGGTAGGGGTAGGTGGAGGCATGCACAGTGGTACTTGGGCAGGGATAGGTGGAGGCTGGTACAGTACAGGGACATGGAGGACGACATGTGGGTCCCAGGGAGGCGTCATAAGGGATGAACAACTCTGGCTCCACCATCATTATGGCCAGCTCACGCAGCAGTTGTCATTGGAAAGGATCACAATTTTGCGCGTTAACTAGATATTCCTATGAATCCACGGGGAAAATGAAACACGATAACTTCTCAAGTGCACTTTCGTGTAATAATTACATCATCAGGGGAGACACAAGAGAGAAATATAACAGTCAGTTGATATACATCGAAGAGACAAAGCTAGGACGCCATTTGGTAAACATGCGATTGTAAGACAGACAACGAGCGTTCATTAACTTATCATTTTACAAATTTTATCAACAATAAAGTTATCTAATTTGTATAGACCATCACTAATATTAAGATTATAATTCTTCGTGTATTTAATAATAGAAGATTCAATGATATATCTCTTGGTAATAGAGTTAGAGTTAATAACTGAGATGGCGTTACTCCAGTCAATACAATGATCATAGTTTTTAACATGATTAAACAAGGCATTTGATTCCTGTCCCGTTCTTATACTATATTTATGTTGCTTAAGTCTAACAGAAAGATCCTTACCAGTCTGACCAACATAAAAGTATCACAGTTTCCACAACGCACTTTATAGATGCAACCAAGAGAATTTTCTGGTGAATTCCTGATTAAGATATTCTTTATAGTATTATTGTTGCTAAAGGCAACATTTACATTAAAGGATTTAGGCAACATGGGAACAAAGTAAGATTAATATTAAAAGGGAGAACTAAAAGATTCTTGGTGTCAATGGGAGGTTTGGGCTCAACTCTATAAAATGATTTCTTTGCTAACTTAAGGGATTGATCAATGAAAGATCTAGGGTACTTTAACTTAGATCCAATAGAATATATCTTCTCAAGATCATCGTCTGTATACTCTGGACTGCAAATACGTAATGCCCTAAGGAACATAGATTGAAAAGATGATAATTCAACTGTCATGTTGAGATGAGCAATAATGGATATATGAGCATACAGTGGTAGGTTTTCTGTATATGCTAAACTTAAGCTTGTTTCCTTGCCTATGGATCATGCAATCTAAAAATAGTAACATACCATTATTTTCATTTTCTACAGCAAATTTGATGGAAGGTACTGAAT
Source organism: Panulirus ornatus (assembly GCF_036320965.1). NCBI lineage: Eukaryota > Metazoa > Arthropoda > Malacostraca > Decapoda > Palinuridae > Panulirus > Panulirus ornatus. The sequence goes on from NC_092227.1 coordinate 89,931,014, forward strand.
TGTTAATGCCTTGTTTAATCACGTTAAAAACTATGATCATTGTATTGACTGGAGTAATGCCATCTCAGTTATTACTCTAACTCTGTTACCACGAGAAATATCACTGAATCTTTTATTATTAAATACACAGAGAATTATAATCTTAATATTAGTGATGGTCTATACAAATTAAATAACTTTATTGTTGATAAAATTTGTAAAATGATAAGTTTATGAACGCTCGTTGTATGTCTTGGACAATTGCATGTTTACCAAATGGCGTCCTAGCTTTGTCTCTTCGATGTATATCAACTGTGTGATACAGTGTTACATGTGGATGTTGTCCGAGCTGACGTGATGCGTGTGCAACACAGGTGGCGGGTTAGACAGAGCCAATATAATGTGTCTGTTTGGGTTATTATTATTATTATTATTATTATTATTATTATTATTATTATTAGTAATGTGTGCATCATGGAAGATGATGAGGGAGAGATAGACCCAGCAGACCTGACCATTAATTTGTTGTGCTTCCGGTGTTCTGGATCATGTTCATCAGGTTTAGAACAGTGGCAGTTATGTGGAGTGTTTACGATCATTCTTTCTCTTGACTTGCCAGGTGTACCTGCACTGTACCGTAGCTGGGGTATACTGTACCGTAGCTTGGGTATACTGTACCGTAGCTTGGGTATACTGTACCGTAGCTTGGGTATACTATACCGTAGCTAGGGTATACTGTACCGTAGCTAGGGTGTATTGTACCGTAGCTAGGGTGTATTGTACCGTAGCTAGGGTGTATTGCACCGTAGCTAGAGTGTATTATACCGTAGCTAGGGTGTATTGTATCGTAGCTAGGGTGTATTGCACCGTTGCTAGGGTGTACTGCACCGTAGCTCGGGTGTACTGTGCCGTAGCTAGGATGTACTGTGACAGGTACAATATCACATAGTCCGGTACATGTTATGCTTAACCTGACCACAGTACATACAACCTGGTCTGTGTGCGTCCCTTCAGCTGAGGATGTGGTCGAGGGCTGCCACCAGACCCGGTGTGCCTGGCAGCCAGCAGGCCTGGTTGGTTACCTACAACATGTACATACGCGTTAATGGTGATGCTTGTGTCTGACATGTGAAAGTATTCGCATAGAGATATGGGACGTGCAGGCCCTGCTGCTGGGAGGCGGAGGGATATATGGTTACTAATCAAGTGGGATGTTACAACTGCTGGGATGGGTGTTACCACCGTCGGGATGGATGTTACAACTGCTGGGATGGATGTTCGTCCCTCGCCATACAGCAAATGCGCACCAAATCCGGTCAAGATTCTGACCGGATTCACCGTGCGCGAACGTGAGGGAAGGCGTTGCAGGTCCGCTCGCTCGTCTGCTGCTACATTTGTCACAACAAAAAATCACAGTAGTTTAAAATTGATTTCCTTTCCTCAGTGAAATGTATTCCAGTTTAACGTTGGGGAGACTAGTTGAGTCAGCCATGTGATTTTCGATTGCTAACTTTAAAGGAGAGTACGTTTACTGAACGATAAGTTAAGATTGTTTGGGTAGAGGAGAAGTCTGTCTTCAAGGGAACGCTGCAGTGTTGCTTCCTCTTTAAAGTTGTGCGCTAGGCTGTGTCACCCGAGATCTTATTGGCCATCGACTTGATAGTGTTCCGTTGGTCTGAGCTTGTCCCCTTGTGCGTTCATTATTGTATTGCTATATACTGGATTGATTACTGTACCTTATTAAACTGGTTCTTATTCTATTCATCGTTTTAGCTCAACGGTATGGCCCTTATGTACGACGGTACGGCCCTTATGTACGACGGTACGGCCCTTATGTACGACGGTACGGCCCTTATGTACGACGATACGGCCCTTATGTACGACGGTACGCCCTTATGTACGACGGTACGGCCCTTATGTACAACGGTACGGCCCTTATGTACAACGGTACGGCCCTTATGTACAACGGTACGGCCCTTATGTATGACGGTACGGCCCTTCTGTACGACGGTACGGCCCTTATGTACAACGGTATGGCCCTTATGTACGACGGTACGGCCCTTATGTACGACGGTACGGCCCTTATGTACGACGGTACGCCCTTATGTACGACGGTACGGCCCTTATGTACAACGGTACGGCCCTTATGTACGACGGTACGGCCCTTCTGTACGACGGTACGGCCCTTCTGTACGACGGTACGGCCCTTATGTACAACGGTATGGCCCTTATGTACGACGGTACGGCCCTTATGTACGACGGTACGGCCCTTATGTACAACGGTACGGCCCTTATGTACGACGGTACGGCCCTTATGTACGACGGTATGGCCCTTATATACGACGATATGGCCCTTATGTACAACGGTATGGCCCTTATGTACGACGGTACGGCCCTTATGTACAAAGGTACGGCCCTTATGTACAAAGGTACGGCCCTTATGTACAACGGTACGGCCCTTCTGTACGACGGTACGGCCCTTATGTACAACGGTACGGCCCTTATGTACGACGGTACGGCACTTATGTACAACGGTACGGCCCTTATGTACGACGGTATGGCCCTTATGTACGACGGTACGGCCCTTATGTACAACGGAACGGCCCTTATGTACGACGGTACGGCCCTTATGTACGACGGTATGGCCCTTATATACGACGGTACGGCCCTTATGTACGACGGTACGGCCCTTATGTACGACGGTACGGCCCTTATGTACGACGGTATGGCCCTTATGTACAACTGTATGGCCCTTATGTACGACGGTACGGCCCTTATGTACGACGGTACGGCCCTTATGTACAACGGTACGGCCCTTATGTACGGTGGTACGGCCCTTATGTACGACGGTACGACCCTTCTGTACGACGGTACGGCCCTTATGTACAACGGTACGGCCCTTATGTACGATGTTATGGACCTTATGTACGACGGTACGGCCCTTATGTACAACGGTATGGCCCTTATGTACGACGGTACGGCCCTTATGTACAACGGTACGGCCCTTATGTACAACGGTACGGCCCTTATGTACGACGGTACGGCCCTTCTGTACGACGGTACGGCCCTTATGTACGACGGTACGGCCCTTCTATACGACGGTACGGCCCTTCTGTACGACGGTACGGCCCTTATGTACGACGGTACGGCCCTTATGTACGACGGTACGGCCCTTATGTACGACGGTACGGCCCTTATGTACGACGGTACGGCCCTTATGTACGATGTTATGGACCTTATGTACGACGGTACGGCCCTTATGTACAACGGTATGGCCCTTATGTACGACGGTACGGCTCTTATGTACAACGGTACGGCCCTTATGTACGATGTTATGGACCTTATGTACGACGGTACGGCCCTTATGTACAACGGTATGGGCCTTATGTACGACGGTACGGCCCTTATGTACAACGGTACGGCCCTTATGTACGATGGTACGGCCCTTATGTACGACGGTACGACCCTTATGTACAACGGTACGGCCCTTATGTACGATGTTATGGGCCTTATGTACGACGGTATGCTCGTTATGCATGACGGTAAGCTACTTAAGCACAACGGTACGGTATATGAGCATGATGGCCCGGCTTTCTTGTCTGAGCCTCAGGGGTCAGGTCAAAGGTCAGGTCACCGTGCTCACAGGTCGTACCGTCTTGCTGATGGAGCCTGCGGCCATCTCACTGGACGGTACAGTGGTACCAGCTGTACCTTACCTCACATCTGCAGTGGACATATTACCAGGATAACAACAACTCTGTCTTAAAAACATGATTTAATTCCCTGTCTGTGTCAGACAGACTCGCCCAGGCTGACACGTAGCATGCAGTCTACCACACAGCTTAACCCAGTCTGACGCGTAGCATACAGTCTAGCCCTGCATGACGCGTAGCATGCAGTCTACCACACAGCCAAGCACAGTCTGATGACACGTAGCATGCAATCTACCACACACCTTAACCCAGTCTGACACGTAGCATGCAGTCTACCAGACAGCCAAGCACAGCCTGATGACACGTAGCATGCAGTCTACCACACAGCTTGACCCAGTCTGACACGTAGCATGCAGTCTACCACACAGCCAAGCACAGCCTGATGACACGTAGCATGCAGTCTACCACACACCTTAACCCAGTCTGACACGTAGCATGCAGTCTACCACACAGCTTAACCCAGTCTGACACGTAGCATGCAGTCTACCACACACCTTAACCCAGTCTGACACGTAGCATGCAGTCTAGCCCTGCATTACGCGTACAGTCTAGCCCTGCATGACACGTAGCATGCAGTCTACCACACACCTGAACCCAGTCTGACGCGTAGCATACAGTCTAGCCCTGCATGACATGTAGCATGCAGTCTACCACACACCTTAACCCAGTCTGACACGTAGCATGCAGTCTACCACACACCTTAACCCAGTCTGACACGTAGCATGCAGTCTAGCCCTGCATTACGCGTACAGTCTAGCCCTGCATGACACGTAGCATGCAGTCTACCACACACCTGAACCCAGTCTGACGCGTAGCATACAGTCTAGCCCTGCATGACATGTAGCATGCAGTCTACCACACACCTTAACCCAGTCTGACACGTAGCATGCAGTCTACCACACACCTTAACCCAGTCTGACACGTAGCATGCAGTCTAGCCCTGCATTACGCGTACAGTCTAGCCCTGCATGACACGTAGCATGCAGTCTACCACACACCTGAACCCAGTCTGACGCGTAGCATACAGTCTAGCCCTGCATGACATGTAGCATGCAGTCTACCACACACCTTAACCCAGTCTGACGCGTAGCATACAGTCTAGCCCTGCATGACGCGTAGCATACAGTCTGCCAGACAGCTTAGCGTGTTACAGTTGTTACATGTATAGAGAGGGCAGGAAAGTCACCTTGTTGAAATGGTCTATAATATTATTGTTATTGATGCAACTGTTGTTGTTATGTCTTTGCATACCTGTTCAATCATTTGATGATGTTTTATAATTGTGGTGCATTGCTGGCGAAGCATTTACATAAGGTTTAGTGATCACCATGTATGTATACACCAGGTCAGGTCAAGGTTTAGTGATCACCATGTATGTATACACCAGGTCAGGTCAAGGTTTAGTGATCACCATGTATGTATACACCAGGTCAGGTCAAGGTTTAGTGATCACCATGTATGTATACACCAGGTCAGGTCAAGGTTTAGTGATCACCATGTATGTATACACCAGGTCAGGTCAAGGTTTAGTGATCACCATGTATGTATACACCAGGTCAGGTCAAGGTTTAGTGATCACCATGTATGTATACACCAGGTCAGGTCAAGGTTTAGTGATCACCATGTATGTATACACCAGGTCAGGTCAAGGTTGACATTCAGACTTGTGTAGTTTTCATCGTGGTTGTGGCCAGTACATCATGGTTGTGGCCAGTACATCATGGTTGTGGCCAGTACATCATGGTTGTGGCCAGTACATCATGGTTGTAGCCGGTACATCATGGTTGTAGCCAGTACATCATGGTTGTGGCCAGTACATCATGGTTGTGGCCAGTACATCATGGTTGTGGCCAGTACGTCATGGTTGTGGCCAGTACATCATGGTTGTGGCCAGTACATCATGGTTGTAGCCAGTACATCATGGTTGTAGCCAGTACATCATGGTTGTGGCCAGTACATCATGGTTGTGGCCAGTACATCATGGTTGTGCCCAGTACATCATGGTTGTAGCCAGTACATCATGGTTGTGGCCAGTACATCATGGTTGTGGCCAGTACATCATGGTTGTAGCCAGTACATCATGGTTGTAGCCAGTACATCATGGTTGTGGCCAGTACATCATGGTTGTAGCCAGTACATCATGGTTGTGGCCAGTACATCATGGTTGTGTCCAGTACATCACGGTTGTGGCCAGTACATCATGGTTGTGGCCAGTACATCATGGTTGTGGCCAGTACATCATGGTTGTGGCCAGTACACCATGGTTGTGGCCAGTACATCATGGTTGTGGCCATTACATCATGTTTGTGGCCAGTACATCATGGTTATGGCCAGTACATCATGGTTGTTGCCAGCACATCATGGTTGTGGCCAGCACATCATGGTTGTGGCCAGTACATCATGGTTGTGGCCAGTGCATCATGGTTGTGGCCAGTACATCATGGTTGTAGCCAGTACATCATGGTTGAGGCCAGTACATCATGGTTGTAGCCAGTACATCATGGTTGTGGCCAGTACACCATGGTTGTGGCCAGTACATCATGGTTGTAGCCAGTACATCGTGGTTGTGGCTAGTACATCATGGTTGTGGCCAGTACATCATGGTTGTGGCCAGTACATCGTGTTTGTAGTCAGTACATCATGGTTGTGGCCAGTACATCATGGTTGTAGCCAGTACACCATGGTTGTGGCCAGTACATCATGGTTGTAGCCAGTACATCGTGGTTGTGGCCAGAACATCATAGTTGTGGCCGGTACATCATGTTTGTGGCCAGTACATCATGGTTGTGGCCAGTACACCATGGTTGTGGCCAGAACATCATGGTTGTAGCCAGTACATCGTGGTTGTGGCCAGAACATCATAGTTGTGGCCAGTACATCATGGTTGTGACCAGTACATCATGGTTTTGGCCAGTACATCATGGTTGTGGCCAGTACATCATGGTTGTAGCCAGTACTTCGTGGTTGTGGCCAGAACATCATAGTTGTGGCCAGTACGTCATGGTTGTGGCCAGTAAATCATGGTTGTGGCCAGTACATCATGGTTTTGGCCAGTACATCATGTTTGTGGCCAGTACATCATGGTTGTGGCCAGAACATCATGGTTATGGCCAGTACATCATGGTTGTGGCCAGAACATCATGGTTGTGTCCAGTACATCATGGTTGTAGCCAGTACATCATGGTTGTAGCCAGTACATCATGGTTGTGGCCAGTACATCATGGTTGTGGCCAGTACATCATGGTTGTGGCCAGAACTTCATGGTTATGGCCAGTACATCCTGGTTGTGACCAGTACATTATGGTTGTGGGCAGAACGTCATGGTTATGGCCAGTACATCATGGTTGTGACCAGTACATCATGGTTGTGGGCAGAACATCATGGTTATGGCCAGTACATCATGGTTGTAGCCAGTACATCATGGTTGTGTCCAGTACATCATGGTTGTAGCCAGAACATCATTACATCACATGTTATGGTTACGTCGTAACATTGACTGCAACGTTAAAGATCTACTTCAAGTAAGGTCGACCATGACGTACCACACTGAGTCACTTTACACACTTATATTCGAACATGAAACTTGTCATGTTACTCAAGGAACCAATAGGGCGCCATCTTCGTCAGTAGGAGCTACGAGGGCCGCTCTTCTGTTAATAGGAACTGTTAGGGCTGCTGTTCCGTCATAAGGAACCGTTAGGGCTCCTCCGTCAGTAGGAACCATTAGGGCTCCTCCTTCGTCAGTAGGAACCATTAGGGCTCCTCCTTCGTCAGTAGGAACCATTAGGGCTCCTCCTTCGTCAGTAGGAACCGTTAGGGCTCCTCCGTCAGTAGGAACCATTAGGGCTCCTCCTTCGTCAGTAGGAACCATTAGGGCTCCTCCTTCGTCAGTAGGAACCATTAGGGCTCCTCCTTCGTCAGTAGGAACCGTTAGGGCTCCTCCTTCGTCAGTAGGAACCATTAGGGCGCCTTCTTCGTCAGTTGAAGTCCACCACATAACTTTTCATCTTCCTGCCATGTCTCTGTGTTGCATCATTTCGCACAGCCCCAGCAGCAGGACTCACGTGGGGCGTCGCAACCCTCAGGCATCCTCCTGCAGTACCAAGCTTAGACGAGAGCTGCTCAGCACCACAGCTTCCTTCTGCACAAGTTCTATCAACACTCAGCAGTCATGCACCTCTGCCATGCAAGCCTGCCTTACCTTGTGCACCAGCGTCACCACTGCAGGACTCATGCTGGTCCTCTCACCCTGCCTCACCTCCTGACCATAACCCTACTACTGTACGTGGCCACAATATCATCTGTCTTGATAAAGCACTCATGGTTCTGTACCGCACAACTGTGGTTCACATAACATGTTACTGGCACGACAGGCATGGAAGACTGTACAATACTACCTCTGAAATCCCAAGGTGCCATATGCACAAAAAGAGAGAACACCTTAAACATGCGGGGCCCAAGACACCTTGCCATCTACCATCATGAGAAACAGCCTGGGATGGTGCACGGTAGAGAAGTTCAAGATGCACTGGACAAGTACCTACAAAGTGTACCACACCAGCCAGGCTGTGGGGGCCTGAGGGATGCGGCCGGCTTCCAACACCTTGCTCCACCAACCACCCAACCCACCACCAGCCTGGGCTGGGGGGGGGGGGGGGGTGAAGGACCCGTTAAGACACCAGCATGTGTTCCGGACCCGCCACCACAGAGGGAGGAAGAATGGTACAGCAGAGTGATGGTCCCCCAGTGTGTAGGAGGGCAGTAAAGAAGGCACGTGAAGGTTGTCTACTGTTGAGTACTGGTCCACTTTGTGAGGGAGGGTCTTACCCCCGTGTGGTCGTCATGTGGTACGCCCGCTAACTGTATGTATGTCGTGTGGGGCCAGGATGCAGCAGGCAAGACCTGGGGGGAATTATGTGAGTACAAGACAGAGCACGAGGGCCTCACCCACTGTAGTAGGTGTCTGGTTAAACTATTGACCGCGACAGTACGACCCGGGGTCAAAGGTCAGGCCATCATAACCGAGGGTCGTCCCGTGGTGGTGGTGGGGGGGGGGGAGAGTGATGATGGAGTGAATAATGTAGTAGTAACGTTGGTGATGTTGGAGGTATGACTACAGCTGGCCAGCTCATGATCAACACACGATACCTCAACCTACCCCCAGGGTAACATAGCAACCCTCCTGTGTCGACCAGCCAGCCGACCAGCCCACCTGGGCTACTGCCGCCCCGACCCACCAGGATCTCTCACCTTTAAACTGGTTCTAATTTTAGACGGTATGGGAGAACGTGTGTGGCAGTCATTCAGGGGTGAGGACTGTTGGGTGGGCCCCCCTCAGGGGTGAGGACTGCTGGGTGGGACCTCCCTCAGGGGTGAGGACTGCTGGGTGGGACCTCCCTCAGGGGTGAGGACTGCTGGGTGGGACCTCCCTCAGGGGTGAGGACTGCTGGGTGGGACCTCCCTCAGGGGTGATGACTGCTGGGTGGGACCTCCCTCAGGGACGAAGACTGCTGGGTGCGACCTCCCTCAGGGGTGAGGACTGCTATCTCTGGGAGGGACCCGGGGCTCTCCCTCCTCCTGGTAGACGATGTGGTTGTGTTACCATCACATACTGACGACCATCACATACTGACGACCATCACATACTGACGATCATCACATATTGACCACCATCACATATTGACCACCATCACATATTGACCACCATCACATACTGACGATCATCACATATTGACGACCATCACATACTGACGACCATCACATATTGACGACTATCACATACTGACGACCATCACATATTGACCACCATCACATACTGACGATCATCACATATTGACCACCATCACATACTGACCACCATCACATACTGACCACCATCACATACTGACGATCATCACATATTGACCACCATCACATATTGACCACCATCACATATTGACCACCATCACATACTGACGATCATCACATATTGACGACCATCACATACTGACGACCATCACATATTGACGACTATCACATACTGACGACCATCACATATTGACCACCATCACATACTGACCACCATCACATACTGACGACCATCACATATTGACCACCATCACATACTGACCACCATCACATACTGACCACCATCACATACTGACGATCATCACATATTGACCACCATCACATATTGACCACCATCACATATTGACCACCATCACATACTGACGATCATCACATATTGACGACCATCACATACTGACGACCATCACATATTGACGACTATCACATACTGACGACCATCACATATTGACCACCATCACATACTGACCACCATCACATATTGACCACCATCACATACTGACGATCATCACATATTGACCACCATCACATACTGACGACCATCACATACTGACGACTATCACATACTGACGACCATCACATATTGACCACCATCACATACTGACCACCATCACATACTGACGACCATCACATATTGACCACCATCACATACTGACCACCATCACATACTGACGACCATCACATATTGACCACCATCACATACTGACCACCATCACATACTGACGACCATCACATATTGACGACCATCACATACTGACGATCATCACATATTGACGACCATCACATATTGACGACCATCACATACTGACGATCATCACATATTAACCACCATCACATACTGACGATCATCACATATTGACGACCATCACATATTGGCGACCATCACATATTGACGACCATCACATATTGACGACCATCACATATTGACGACCATCACATATTGGCGACCATCACATACTGACGACCATCACATATTGACCACCATCACATACTGACCACCATCACATACTGACGACCATCACATATTGACCACCATCACATACTGACCACCATCACATACTGACGACCATCACATATTGACGACCATCACATACTGACGATCATCACATATTGACGACCATCACATATTGACGACCATCACATACTGACGATCATCACATATTAACCACCATCACATACTGACGATCATCACATATTGACGACCATCACATATTGGCGACCATCACATATTGACGACCATCACATACTGACGACCATCACATATTGACCACCATCACATACTGACGATCATCACATATTGACCACCATCACATACTGACGATCATCACATATTGACGGACATCACATATTGAAGACCATCACATACTGACGACCATCACATATTGACCACCATCATATTATACTGACGACCATCATATATTGACCACCATCACATACTGACGATCATCACATATTGACCACCATCACATATTGACCACCATCACATATTGACCACCATCACTTATTGACCACCATCACATATTGACCACCATCTCATACTGACGACCATCTCATATTGACCACCATCACATAATGACCACCATCACATACTGACAACCATCACATATTGACCACCATCACATACTGACGACCATCACATATTGACCACCATCACATATTGACCACCACCACTTATTGACCACTATCACATATTGACCACCATCACATATTGACCACCATCACATATTGACGACCATCTCATACTGACGACCATCTCATATTGACCACCATCACATAATGACCACCATCACATACTGACCACCATCACATATTGACCACCATCACATACTGACGACCATCACATATTGACGACCATCACATACTGACGACCATCACATATTGACCACCATCACATACTGACGACCATCACATATTGACGACCATCACATACTGACAACCATCACATATTGACGACCATCACATATTGACCACCGTCACATATTGACGACCATCACATACTGACAACCATCACATATTGACCACCATCACATACTGACGACCATCACATATTGACCACCATCACATACTGACGACCATCACATATTGACCACCATCACATACTGACAACCATCACATATTGACCACTATCACATATTGACGACCATCTCATACTGACAACCATCACATATTGACCACCATCACATATTGACCACCATCACATATTGACCACCATCACATACTGACGACCATCACATATTGACCACCATCACATACTGACGACCATCACATATTGACCACCATCACATACTGACAACCATCACATATTGACCACCATCACATATTGACGACCATCTCATACTGACAACCATCACATATTGACCACCATCACATATTCACCACCATCACATATTGACCACCACATACTGACAACCATCACATATTGACTGTCACATACTGACGACCCTCACATCTTGACAACCATCTCATATTGACCATCTCATACTGATAACCATCATATACTGACAACTACTACATGCTAACGATCGCATATTGACCATCACATACTGACAACCATCACATATTGGCAACCATCACATTGACACCCGTCACATATTGACTACCATCACATACCTACAACCATCACATATTGACACCCATCACATACTGACAACCATCACATATTGGCAACCATCACATATTGACACCCGTCACATATTGGCAACCATCACATATTGACAACCATCACAAACTGACAACCATCACATAATGACAACCATCACATAATGACTGTCATTCATTGACAACACATGTCGGGTAACTCGTGGAGTACGTATATGTCACCCATCAGTACGTCTGTGTCACCCATCAGTACGTCTCTCACCCTTCAGTGTGTCACCCATCAGTACGTCTGTGTCACCCATCAGTACGTCTGTGTCACCCATCAGTACGTCTCTCACCCTTCAGTGTGTCACCCATCAGTACGTCTGTTACCCTTTAGTGCGTGTGTCACCCATCAATACGTCTGTGTCACCCATCAGTACGTCTGTGTCACCCATCAGTACGTCTGTGTCACCCATCAGTACGTCTCTCACCCTTCAGTGTCACCCATCAGTACGTCTGTTACCCTTTAGTGCGTGTGTCACCCATCAATACGTCTGTGTCACCCATCAATACGTCTGTGTCACCCATCAGTACGTCTGTGTCACCCATCAGTACGTCTGTGTCACCCATCAGTACGTCTGTGTCACCCATCAGTACGTCTGTGTCACCCACCAGCACGTCCATGTCACCTATCAGTACGTCTGTGTTACCCTTTAGTGCGACCCTACGATCTTTTGGTATGACGGGTTAGCTTTTGACCTGAGTGGTAGGGGTCAGGTCATCATACCCAAGGATCGTGCCGCCGGACTGGAAGGGTTAAGTCTTCGCTGGAAAGTTTGATTCAACTGTTAAGTTGTTGGGTAGTTATGGATTGGGGTACTGGTTAATAAGGTACATGAGGAGGGTTGATATGATGGGGTACTGGTTAATGAGGTACATGAGGAGGGTTGATATGATGGGGTACTGGTTAATGAGGTACATGAGGTGGGTTGATATGATGGGGTACTGGTTAATAAGGTACATGAGGAGGGTTGATATGATGGGGTACTGGTTAATAAGGTACATGAGGAGGGTTGATATGATGGGGTACTGGTTAATGAGGTACATGAGGAGGGTTGATATGATGGGGTACTGGTTAATGAGGTACATGAGGTGGGTTGATATGATGGGGTACTGGTTAATGAGGTACATGAGGTGGGTTGATATGATGGGGTACTGGTTAATAAGGTACATGAGGAGGGTTGATATGATGGGGTACTGGTTAATGAGGTACATGAGGTGGGTTGATATGATGGGGTACTGGTTAATGAGGTACATGAGGTGGGTTGATATGATGGGGTACTGGTTAATAAGGTACATGAGGAGGGTTGATATGATGGGGTACTGGTTAATAAGGTACATGAGGAGGGTTGATATGATGGGGTACTGGTTAATGAGGTACATGAGGTGGGTTGATATGATGGGGTACTGGTTAATGAGGTACATGAGGTGGGTTGATATGATGAGGTAGTGGTTAATGAGGTACATGAGGAGGGTTGTCATGTTGGGGAACTGGTTAGTGAGGTACATGAGGTGGGTTGATATGATGGGGTAGTGGTTAATGAGGTACATGAGGAGGGTTGTCATGTTGGGGTACTGGTTAGTGAGGTATATGAGGAGGGTTGTCATGTAGTGTAGAATGCAGTAAGCTGTACACTGTTATATTCCTCATTATTGTACTTGACTTGTTTATATATAAAAACATGAATACTTACTTGTCACCATATTTAAGTTGACCTTCATCATCTGTTGTTGTGAAGATTTGCCTCGTGTTGTTTGTAGTTATTTCTGGTAACGTAAATATTTATGTTATCATTTAGCTTCTTGCAAGATAACACTGGTAGAGAATATTGTCTATGTTACACACACACACACACACACACACACACACACACACACGTTCATTGATGCTCCTCTTGTAGCACTGGTGACTGTTTGCACTGCTGGGCTGGTGATGGTGGCGGCACGACTAACTCTCTGCGTCTCTCTCTCTCTCTCTCTCCCTCCTACCTGGCTGGCCCACCTCACGCCAGCCTGGAGCCAGCGAGGAGACGGCACATGGCCTCGTCACCATAAGGATGAAGCCAGACGAAGGCGGAAAGTTTGGCTTCAACGTCAAAGGTGGAGCAGACCAAAGTCTGCCGGTACTGGTCTCCAGGGTGGCCCCTAACACCCCAGCAGACCGGTGTTACCCCAGGCTTAACGAGGGTGACCAGGTGAGTCCAGGCCATAGGTTAACGAGGGTCCAGGGGTGACCCCAAACACCCCAATAGACCGGTGTTACCGCAGGCTTAACGAGGGTAACCAGGTGAGTCCAGGCCATAGGTTAACGAGGGTCCAGGGGTGACCCCAAACACCCCCAATAGACCGGTGTTACCCCAGGCTTAACGAGGGTAACCAGGTGAGTGTGTACGAGAGGTTTACGATGGCTACTATGTGGGCCAAGGTCTAGGGATAACGAGGTTAGATAATTAGGTGAGTCTGGTATTAGAGAGCGAGTGAGTGTAGATGGCCAAGTGAGTCTGGTGTGATTTTGGATGGCCAGATGAGTCTGGTGTTAGAGAACAAGTGAGTGTGGATGGCCAGATGAGTATGGTGTTAGAAAACAAGTGTGTGGATGGCCAGATGAGTCTGGTGTTAGAGAACTAGTAAGTGTGGATGGCCATATGAGTCTGATGTTAGAGAACAAGTGAGTGTGGATGGCCAGATGAGTATGGTGTTAGAAAACAAGTGTGTGGATGGCCAGATGAGTCTGGTGTTAGAGAACTAGTAAGTGTGGATGGCCATATGAGTCTGGTGTTAGAGCACAAGTGAGTGTGGATGGCCAGATGAGTCTGGTGTTAGAGAACTAGTAAGTGTGGATGGCCATATGAGTCTGGTGTTAGAGAACAAGTGAGTGTGGATGGCCAGATGAGTATGGTGTTAGAGAACAAGTGAGTGTGGATGGCCAGATGAGTTTGGTGTTAGAGAACGAGGTAGTCGAGATGGCCAGGTGGGTCTGGTACTAGAGAACGAGCTAGTGGAGATGATCAGGTGAGGTTGGTGTCAGAGAACGGATGAATGTGGATTGCCAGGTGAGTTTGCTGTTAGAAAACGGTGTCAGGTGTTAGAGAACGAGGATGATCAGGTGTCTGATGTTCGAGACCGAGGATGATCAGGTGTCTGGTGTTAAGAAACCGAGGATGACCAGGTGTCTATTGTTAGAGACCGAGGAGGATCAGGTGTGTGGTGTTAGGGACCTAGGAGGATCAGGTGTCTGGTGTTAGAGACCTAGGAGGATCAGGTGTCTGGTGTTAGAGACCGAGGATGATCAAGTGTCTGGTGTTAAGAGACCGAGGATGATCAGGTGTCTTGTTAGAGACCGAGGGTGACCAGGTGTCTGGTGTTAGAGACCGACGGTGATCAGGTGTGTTGAGTTAAAGACCGAGGATGATCAGGTGGCTCGTGTTAGAGACTGAGGATGATCAAGTGTCTGGTGTTAGAGTCTGAGGATGATCAGGTGTCTGGTGTTAGAGACCGAGGATGATCAGGTGTCTGGTGTTGGAGACCGAGAGGATCAGGTGTCTGGTGTTAGAGACCGAGGAGGATCGGGTGTCTGGTGTTAGAGACCGAGGAGGATCAGGTGTCTGGTGTTGAAGACCGAGGATGAATAGGTAGCTTGTGTTAGAGACCGAGGATGATCAAGTGTGTTGTGTTAGAGACCGAGGATGATCAGGTGGCATGTGTTAGAGAACGAGGATGATCAGGTGGCTTGTGTTAGAGACCGAGGATCAGATGGCTTGTATTAGAGACCGAGGATGATCAGGTGGCTTGTGTTAAAGACCAAGGATGATCAGGTGGCTTGTGTTAAAGACCAAGGATCATCAGGTCTCTGGTGTTAGAGACCGATGATGATCAGGTGGCTTATGTTAGAGACGAGGAGGATCAGTTGTTTTGTGTGAAGGACCGAGGATGATCAGGTGTCTGGTGTTAGAGACCGAGGGTGATCAGGCGATTGGTGTTAGAGACCGAAGGTGATCAAGTGCCTGGTGTTAGAGACCGAGGATTATCAGGTTTTAGAAACCAAGGATGATCAGGTGTCTGGTATTTGAGACCTAGGATGATCAGGTGTCTGGTGTTAGAGACCAAGGATGATCAGGTGTCTGGTGTTAGAGACCAAGGATGATCAGGTGTCTGGTGTTAGAGACCAAGGATGATCAGGTGTCTGGTGTTAGAGACCAAGGATGATCAGGTGTCTGGTGTTAGAGACCAAGGATGATCAGGTGTCTGGTGTTAGAGACCAAGGATGATCAGGTGTCTGGTGTTAGAGACCAAGGATTATCAGGTGTCTGGTGTTAGAGACCAAGGATGATCAGGTGTCTGGTATTAGAGACCAAGGATGGTCTGGTGTTAGAGACCAAGGATGATCATGTGTCTGGTGTTAGAGACCAAGGATGATCATGTGTCTGGTGTTAGAGACCAAGGATGATCAGGCGTCTGGTGTTAGAGACCAAGGATGATCAGGTGTCTGGTGTTAGAGACCAAGGATGATCAGGTGTCTGGTGTTAGAGACCAAGGGTGATCAGGTGTCTGGTGTTAGAGACCAAGGGTGATCAGGTGTCCGGTGTTAGAGACCGAGGATGATCAGGTGTCTGGTGTTAGAGACCAAGGATGATCAGGTGTCTGGTGTTAGAGACCAAGGATGATCAGGTGTCTGGTGTTAGAGACCAAGGATGATCAGGTGTCTGGTGTTAGAGACCAAGGGTGATCAGGTGTCCGGTGTTAGAGACCAAGGGTGATCAGGTGTCTGGTGTTAGAGACCAAGGGTGATCAGGTGTCCGGTGTTAGAGACCGAGGATGATCAGGTGTCTGGTGTTAGAGACCAAGGATGATCAGGTGTCTGGTGTTAGAGACCAAGGATGATCAGGTGTCTGGTGTTAGAGACCAAGGATGATCAGGTGTCCGGTGTTAGAGACCGATGATGACCCTGAAGCCCGACGGTGCGATTACAGATGTGGCCTTACGACTGTGGCCTCCAGGTGAGTCAGGTTCAGTTTAGAATTTGATAGTCGTTTTGATTGGCTGTTGTCATTTGAAGTTTTGCAAGAGAACTTTCGTCAAAATTTTATAGAAGGTTAACCGCACATGAGTTGCTAAGTTTGTATTTTAATTACATTAATAAAATATATTTTAACGGTATAGATGATTTAGTGAACTAATGATTTGAATCTCTTACTTGGATTTACTTACGGCAGCAGTCTGAAGGGTTTACGTTGTAAGCGTTACACTTATTGCGGCTGCGGTGTGTAAGTGAATGGCCATATGTGTGTGTTAGTACTTCACGGTATACAGGTAAACTGTGGGGGTGCACCACGTTAAGCACTTCATGGTAAAGTGTTAGCGTGTACTGTGTTACGTAAGTACTTCACAATGGACAGGAAAGCTGTTAGGATGTACCACGTTACATGGGTAATATTTGGTAAACTTAAGGTGTACTATGTAAGGTAGGTACTACATGGTGTATAGGTTAACTATTAGGTTGCATCATGTTAGGTAGGTACTCATGATATACAGATAAACTATTAGGTTGTACCATATTAGGTAGGTAGTACATGGTATATAGGTAATCTGTTAGGTATACCACAAAAGAAAGGTACTTTATAGTATACAGGTAAACTAGGTACTTCATAATATACTGGTAAACTATTAGGGTGTACCATGGTAGATAGGTACTGCATGTTATACAGGTAAGCTGTTGGTGTACCATGGTTGATAGGTACTTCATGGTATACAGGTAAATTATTAGGGTGTACCGTGGTGTGTTGAGACTTCATGGTATACAGATGAACTATTAGGGTTTACCATGAGAGGAAGATCTTTCATGGTATACAGGTAAACTGTTAGTGTACCATGGTTAGTAGGTGCTTTATTGTATATTGTAAACTATTAGGTGTAACATGGTAGGTGGATACTTCATGGTATACAAGTAAACAATTAAGGTGTACCATGGTATGTAGGTACTTCATGGTATATAGGTATACTATTAGGGTGTGTTTGGTCTACAGGTATACTATTAGGGTATACCATGGTAGGTTAGTACTTCACGGTATACAGGTAACCTTAGGGTTTATCATGGTAGGTGGGCACTTTATGGTATACAAGTACGCTGTATGTGGGTTATACCAGTACATGAGCATGTGTGGGAACCATGTGTAGTGTAGAATGTTAAAGCTTAACTAATATCTTCAAATTATGTACTACTGTGTTTGGGGATTTATGATTACATAATATGATGAATCTCTCTCTCTCTCTCTCTCTCTCTCTCTCTCTCTCTCTCTCTCTCTCTCTCTCTCTCTCTCTCTCTCTCTCTCAACCATTACCTCCTTGAGTACGTTGACTTGTCTCGAGTACGATGATTTGAGCGCGTGAGTACGACGATTTTATCCCTGGAACACTTAGATTACCCCACTCAGATAGCGTCAAAACCAGACGATTAAATCCCAGAGGGAGACAAACAAAACGTTGCTTTTACTGGTGCGACTTGTAGAAAGTAATGATATGGCAGAGGAGGAACTCTCTCTCTCTGGTCTAGTACAGAGTCAGGAGAGACGTGGGTCGTATTGTCTGGCCAAAGATGTAGAAATTCATGACGTATTTCATGATACAAGGATAATTGTTGGACTTAATATGTGAGAGTTGTGTACAGGAATTACATACAATAACATACCTGGTGACGACACACACACTTGAAGTAACAGTTGTTGAAGGTTATATTAACACCAAGTGAATGCATGGACAGCCTTACACCATCTCTGGTTATTGTTACATGTCTGACCCGACAACCACGACTCTACAACCCTTGGGTGTGGTGGTGTAGCACGACGGTACGACCCTTTGGTGTATTGGTGTAGCACGATGGTACGACCCTTGGGTGTGGTGGTGTAGCACGACGGTACGACCCTTGGGTGTTGTGGTGTAGCACGACGCTACGACCCTTTGGTGTATTGGTGTAGCACGACGGTACGACCCTTGGGTGTGGTGGTGTAGCACGACGCTACGACCCTTTGGTGTATTGGTGTAGCACGATGGTACGACCCTTGGGTGTGGTGGTGTAGCACGACGGTACGACCCTTGGGTGTTGTGGTGTAGCACGATGGTACAACCCTTGGGTGTTGTGGTGTAGCACTATGGTACGACCCTTGGGTGTGGTGGTGTAGCACGACGGTACGACCCTTGAGTTTCGGTGTGTAGCACGACGGTACGACCCTTGAGTTTCGGTGTGTAGCACGACGGTACGACCCTTGAGTGTGGTGGTGTAGCACGACGCTACGACCCTCTGGTGTGGTGGTGTAGCACGATGGTACGACCCTTGGGTGTATTGGTGTAGCACGATGGTACGACCCTTGGGTGTGGTGTTGTAGCTCGACGTTACGACCCTTTGGTGTATTGGTGTAGCACGACGGTACGACCCTTGGGTGTGGTGTAGCACGACGGTACGACCCTTGAGTTTCGTGGTGTAGCACGACGGTACGACCCTTGAGTGTGGTGGTGTAGCACGATGGTACGACCCTTGGGTGTGGTGGTGTAGCACGATGGTACGACCCTTGAGTTTCGTGGTGTAGCACGATGGTACGACCCTTGGGTGTGGTGGTGTAGCACGACGGTACGACCCTTGGGTGTTGTGGTGTAGCACGACGCTACGACCCTTTGGTGTATTGGTGTAGCACGACGGTACGACCCTTGGGTGTGGTGGTGTAGCACTACGCTACGACCCTTTGGTGTATTGGTGTAGCACGATGGTACGACCCTTGGGTGTGGTGGTGTAGCACGACGGTACGACCCTTGGGTGTTGTGGTGTAGCACGATGGTACGACCCTTGGGTGTTGTGGTGTAGCACGACGGTACGACCCTTGGGTGTGGTGTAGCACGACGGTACGACCCTTGAGTTTCGTGGTGTAGCACGACGGTACGACCCTTGAGTGTGGTGGTGTAGCACGACGGTACGACCCTTGAGTTTCGTATTGTAGCACGACGGTACGACCCTTGAGTGTGGTGGTGTAGCACGACGGTACGACCCTTGGGTGTGGTGGTGTAGCACGATGGTACGACCCTTGAGTTTCGTGGTGTATCACGATGGTACGACCCTTGGGTGTGGTGGTGTAGCACGATGGTACGACCCTTGGGTGTTGTGGTGTAGCACGACGGTACGACCCTTGAGTGTGGTGGTGTAGCACGATGGT
The DNA here is from genome assembly GCF_036320965.1 of Panulirus ornatus. Lineage (NCBI taxonomy): Eukaryota > Metazoa > Arthropoda > Malacostraca > Decapoda > Palinuridae > Panulirus > Panulirus ornatus. Next base: position 89,951,388 of record NC_092227.1, read on the forward strand.
ACGACCCTTGGGTGTTGTGGTGTAGCACGGCGGTACGACCCTTGGGTGTTGTGGTGTAGCACGACGGTACGACCCTTGAGTGTGGTGGTGTAGCACGACGGTACGACCCTTGAGTGTGGTGGTGTAGCACGATTGTACGACCCTTGAGTGTGGTGGTGTAGCACGATGGTACGACCCTTGAGTGTGGTGGTGTAGCACGACGGTACGACCCTTGAGTGTGGTGGTGTAGCACGATGGTACGACCTTTGGGTGTGGTGGTGTAGCACGATGGTACGACCCTTGAGTGTGGTGGTGTAGCTCGATGGTACGACCCTTGGGTGTGGTGGTGTAGCACGACGGTACGACCCTTGAGTGTGGTGGTGTAGCACGATGGTACGACCCTTGAGTGTGGTGGTGTAGCACGACGGTACGACCCATGGGTGTGGTGGTGTAGCACGATGGTACGACCCTTGAGTGTGGTGGTGTAGCACGATGGTACGACCCTTGGGTGTGGTGGTGTAGCACGACGGTACGACCCTTGGGTGTGGTGGTGTAGCACGACGGTACGACCCTTGAGTGTGGGGGTGTAGCACGATGGTACGACCCTTGGGTGTGGTGGTGTAGCACGACGATACGACCCTTGGGTGTGGTGGTGTAGCACGATGGTACGACCCTTGAGTGTGGTGGTGTAGCACGATGGTACGACCCTTGGGTGTGGTGGTGTAGCACGACGGTACGACCCTTGGGTGTGCTGGTGTAGCACGATGGTACGACCCTTGAGTGTGGTGGTGTAGCACGATGGTACGACCCTTGGGTGTGGTGGTGTAGCACGACGGTACGACCCTTGGGTGTGGTGGTGTAGTACGACGGTACGACCCTTGGGTGTGGTGGTGTAGCACGATGGTACGACCCTTGGGTGTGGTGGTGTAGTACGACGGTACGACCCTTGGGTGTGGTGGTGTAGCACGACGGTACGACCCTTGGGTGTGGTGGT